>NW_016820246.1:342944-350295 GCF_001698545.2 Rhinopithecus bieti | reverse complement strand
AAAAAAAAAAAAAAAAAAAAAAAAAAAAAAAAGCACTATTTGCACTCAGGATGTTCACAAATTGGCCATATAATCTCTGAAGGTAATTACAAAAATGTTCTCATCCTTTCTAATTTCATATTAGTTTTTTATTTTACTACTGTAGCTTTGGATCATATATTTAAATGTGATTTTAAATTTATTGAGAGTCTAAAACCTGTAATTTCTTGGTGATATTCTCCTTTTCCAAATCTATCATCTCAGTTTTTATTTTCCTGTCTCTCTTGTTTACATCCAAGTAGCTCAAAGTTCTATTCATGCTTACTTCCCCACACAAGTCTCAGCATATCAGAAGAAAACAATGAACAACAGGTTAGGAAGGGAAAACAATGAAAAACACAATGGAATAAAGAAACTTTTTGAGAGACAGAGAGTGAGAATAACACAAGAATATATGTACACATATGCATGGACATGTTCACACATGGATGTACACACACCCAACATGTAATCACTTTTAAAGCTAGTTCTCAATTAAAACAACAGTATCTGTATGTGGTATTCTTCATCAGCTGCAACCTAAACTGTGATTGTCTGGATCATGGCTAAAGACAGAAAGCAATGGTAAAGAAAGCTAAAAAGCAAAAAAGAGTCTGTAGTATCTTCTTCATAACCTGAAAAAGCATTTATTTCCTGACTTCCTGCATCCAATAAGATGCTTCAGGTTTGGAATTCTGAGTGCCACAACATGATCTGTATTGAGCTGTACCAAATCACACTATTAATATAAAATTAAGTTGATTTAAAATATGAAATTATGAGAAACAAAAAATAGATTTTATTTCCTATCAGAATAAATATGGCTTTCTTCAAATAGAATTGAAAATTAATCATTTAGTATAAAATAAAACTTGACCCATCTTTGGAATAGCTCAAATGCTATTTCAAACAGTATAGTTATAAATGTACATAAACTTAACCCTAATTCTTAAAAAGTAAATATTTACATCCTTCTAAGTAACTGTGTTCTGAGATTTAAGAGACAGAAAGCTTTATAATGACATACATTTTTCACAGCTGACTGCAGTAGTTATAATTCTGATTACGTTAAAAAAATAAACACAGACTATTTAAAATTGGTATGCATACTTGTATCTACACTGGATTCTAAAGTGAGAATGCGTTGTTGTGTTTCCATGTTAAAGATGCTTGTATATCCCTTGCTGAATGATGCTACCATATGGCTTGGGTCACTGCTTACTAGATCCACAGAGGCAGGGATTCCCAATTCTGAAAGAGAACATATTGAAATAGAATGGCAATTAAACCATCTACTTGACAATGCACTTAAAATATAGCAAAACAAATAATGACATGGCTTCCTTAAGAAGTCAACAAGGCTTACCATAACAATGAGAATTAGCTCATAACTAATCATTGGAGACTATTTCTTCGTAACTTTTAGCCCTAGTCTATTTATTTCCCTTACCTGCTTAGCAGATCTTCTCGCTGTTACTCAGCTGATACATTTATGGAATGCAAGCCTTTATTCAGAAAGCAAATGGAAAACATGTATGAATTACAAATTTTGCTGCTTCCACTCAACCTCGAGCTTAGAGTGACATAGTGGGAATTCTTCATTTTAAAAAACCCATCTCTTATTAGGAATGTTAGCTCATCAAAAAGAGAAATTAAAAGTAAATTTTAAAATATTATTTATTGTTAGAGTCATGCAAATACCATATGAAGACAACTCATCAAAGCCTGGAGAGAAGTTATAATAGCTCAAGAATAAAGAAGGTATTTTTATTTACCATCTAGAATACATTATAACTTAGAGCTTATTTATAAACATAAAAAATAAAAGGAAACATATAAAGTGAATATAATAATCTGATTTTTTTCATTTAGCTCAAAATCTAACTACAGCAAGCTAACAGTTCAAAAATGTGTATACTGCAGAAGAAGATATACAAATAACCAATAAGCAAACAAAAGAAATGCTCATCGTAATTAGCCATCAAAGAAATGGAAATAAATTACGATGAAATACTACTACACATCCACCAGAATGGCTAAAGTTAAAGAGACTGACAACACCAAATTTTTTAAGGATGCAGAGCAACTGGAACGCTCATACACTACTGTCAAAAGTATAAAATGGTACAACCACAAAAATTTTTTAAAAATTTTTAGTGATTTCACATAAAGTAAACATCCAAATGAAAGTCCATATGGCTTTCTACTTCTAAGTCTCTACACACCTATAATGAAAATATACGAATGTTCACAGCAGCTTTACTCAAAATAGCAAAAAACTAGAGACAACCCAAATATCCATCAAGATGTAAATGAATAGACAAATTAAATGAATAGACAAATTATGGCTTAATGAAATACTATCAAATAAAAATGAAAGAAGTAATTGATATAACACAAATGAATTTCAAAAACATTATAATGAAGAGTAAAAGCAAGATACAAAGAACACATACTGTATTATTCCATTTACATGAAGTTTGAGTAGATAAAACTAATCTATGATGGAAGAAATCACAACAGTGGGTACCTCTGGTTGGGAATAAGGAGAGGAGGGGATTGACTTGGAAAGACACGAAGGAACTTTGGGGAGATAAAGGAAATGTTCTATCTGTTACATGGTTTGGATATGTGTCCCCACTCAAGTCTCATGTCAAACTGTAATCCCCAAGGTTAGAGATAGGGCCTGATAGGAGGTGACTGGATCATGGGGAGGATTTTCCCCTTTGGTGCTATTCTCGTGATAGAGTTCTCACAAGATTTGGTTGTTTAAAAGTATGTTCCACCCCCTTCTTCCTCCTGCTCTGGCCATGTAAGACATGCCTCCTGTCCCTTTGCCTTCCGCCAGGATTGTAAATTGCTTGAGGCCTCCCTAGAAGCCAAACAAAGGCTGCTATGCTTCCTGTACAGAACTGTCAGCCAATTAAACTTTTTAAAAGCAAACAAACAAATTACTCAATCTCAGGTATTTCTTTATAGTGGTATGAGAATGGGCAAATATAGTCTTTTCTTGGCCTCCAGTGATCCTCCTGCCTCAGCCTCCCAAAGTGCTAGGATTACAGGTGTGAGCCACCACACCCGGACTCTATGTCTTGATTGATGTATGAGTTACATGGGTGTACTTATCTATCAGACTCACTGAAATGTATCCTTAATACTTGTTTTTCACTATACATAAATTATATCTTAATTTTTTAAAACCTAAAATCTGTGTGTTCTTTCACCAAAAACCATTCCTTTAAAAATTACAGGCCAGGTGCAGTGGCTCACGCCTGTAATCCCAGCACTTTGGGAGGCTGAGGCAGGTGAATCACTTGAGGTCAGCAGTTTGAGACCAGCCTGGCCAACATAGTGAAACCTTGTCTCTACTAAAAAAAAAATACAAAAATTAGCTGAGCGTGCTGGTGTGTGCTGGAGGCTGAGGCAGGAAAATCGCTTGAACCTGCGAGACAGGTTGCAGTGAGCTGAGATCGCGCCACTGCACTCCAGCCTGGACGACAGAGTGACACTCTATCTCAACAAAACAAAACAACAACAACAAAACTATATATAGGTTGGAAATTCAAACAAATACATTTTCGTTGCTTCAAAAACTTTCAAATTAAATATAAAGCGTTCAGAGAATCATTTATCTGCTTGCTTGTTTTCAGAATAAACTGTTTTACAGAGGATTCAGCAAAATGATTTTTTAAAGTATGTACCTTGAGTATCATTAAATACACTTAGTGCTGGAGCAACCTCAGTTGTATTCCATACACGCAGAGTGCCATCTGCTGAACAGGACAACAAACGCTGATGTGCTGCACTATAAGCCAGACCCCAGACTGCATCCGTGTGGCCTAGCAGAGGGCCTCGTAAAACAGAAGGATCTATACAAAACAGTAAAAATGCAAAATCAGGAAGACAAAAAAAATCACAAAGGTACTTAGATTTCAGAGAAAGTAAAATATATAAACAACAGCACCTGATAACAGTATAAAATATGACTCTTGGTTTCTATAATTCTTCTGACAGGCTACAGTAAATCAAAACAGGCTTGGAAATATACAAATGTAAAGTTTAAAATTTTTAAATTAAAATTTAAAAGCACGTATCTTTCCCCTTAAAAAAAGTATTTCCTCCCCTTCCTTTTGTCCTTCCATTTGTCTAAATATTTTTAAAGCATGTTAATACAAAATCATTTGAATTTCATTCGTCTTTGGAGAAACCACAACTCATACTCCCTGAGGAAGTGAACAGAGAGGTCCTCTCCCTCTCTGAAATCCCTTAGCACTTTGGCTATACTTCCTTCTGTCCACTTATCTTACTATATGATGGATGGCAGTTATTCCTGAAAATATGGCATTCAAAATGGACAGGAAGTGACATCTACAGGAATCCCAAATTCTCAAACAGCAGTAACTGAGATGCGGTGATAGTGTATGCAGGGAAAGAGGGAGGGAAGTGGGGAGGTTAAGTAAGCACAGTCTCATGATAAAAGTCAAATTGGAAACTTTATTAACCTTCACAATGATTCTATGAAGTGGTACTTTCAAGAAGACTCACAAATGTTAAGTCTGGAAATGTCAGTGGTATTATGTCTTATATACTCTGTCACACATACCATAAAATATTTATTGAAGACACACTGTGTGTCAGACACTATGCTCAATGATAGAGCCAAATATATGATTAAGACCCAATTCTATCCCAGTCCTCAACAGACAAGGTTGAAAGTACAATAAAAGTGACAGACGTCAGTTAGCACAGAGAGTAATTGGAATGAGTGAAAACCTGGAGAGTGAAATCTAGAATTTACAGATGTCAGTTAGTTGAAGATGAGGGGGAGAGCATGCTTGACAAGGAGGCAGCACCCACAAAACCACATGAAAAAAGAAACAGCATGATATGCAAGGAAATGTGTAAGCAATTTAGTATTACTGGAGTGTGGACTTTGAAGTAGGAAGTAGATGGGATGAGGGCATCTAGTTTACGATGTGATTTCTACTACATATGAAGGAACTTGGAAATTATCCTGAAAGCAACAAGGAATCTGTCTCCAGGGGCAGCAGGATCAAGTATGTATTTAGTAAGGTAAGCTTGGTAGTAGTACAGAAGACAGATTGGATAGAATCAAGACAAAGGCAAGGGATTGTTTCAGCAGACAAAAAGAGTGACAAAGACCTAAGGCCAGGGGAAGCAGTGAGAGGGCCAGAGCAGAAAAAGTAAATTCAAGAAATATTTAGGGAGTCGTTATCAAAAAACTAGGTAATTAGTAAGTGGGGACAGTGTGACAGAACAGGGAATCCAAAATAATTCTGAGGTTTCTAGTTTGTGTGATTCTCATAGTGCCACCAACTAAAAAAGAATATACAGGAGAAGAAACACAGAACATGCTAGGATTTACAGACCATTCAACAGTCATCCTGAAATTCCTGTAGTCAATCTGAAGCTCAAAGATTTAAGCACAGATGTAGATTCAGTCTCTCAAGGAATGTTTGTACACTGCAAAAAGTTAGGGTCTGGGTCTTGATAAATGTCAATACTTAAGGCAAGAAAAATAAAAGCAGTTTATGAAGGACAGAGAATAGAAATTGTCACAAAGTGTCAAAATGTCAATAGCATGGACAGATTTCAAAAAGGATGGAGTTGTTAACAATCTCAAATACAGCCAATACATCGAGTAAAATAAGGACGGTAAAATATTCTTGGATCAGGCAATTAGTTACTGACAATCTTGTTATATGTAAGTGTTAAAGCCAGAAGCCAGAATGCAGAAGGATGAAGCACAGAGAAAAAACATGAAATTAGTAACTGGTAATTATGTTTTCTAGACAATAACATCAAAGAAACAGATCATGAGGGAATGAGAGGAACTAAACAGAAGCCAGAGAGGGAAACAGGGTCAAGGCTTCTCCTTGCTCAGAATGGAAGGTACCCGAATTTACTTATTTGCTGAGGGGATGCAAAGGAAGCAAAGAGAGTAAGGCTTAATT
The DNA here is from genome assembly GCF_001698545.2 of Rhinopithecus bieti. Taxonomy (NCBI): domain Eukaryota; kingdom Metazoa; phylum Chordata; class Mammalia; order Primates; family Cercopithecidae; genus Rhinopithecus; species Rhinopithecus bieti. The sequence goes on along the minus strand of NW_016820246.1, from coordinate 344,302 downwards.
AAGATGCAAGAGAACGAAAGCAGAAGAGCAAAAGATCAGAATGCAGTCGCAAAGAGAGACAGATTCGAGTACAGTCCCAAAAGAAACTAAAATGAATAAAGTTAAAATGGGAAGGACTGGCCTAGGACAGAATGAGGGACAGTTGATCCTCTAGCAGAGAGGTAAAGGAAGTAAGGAAAGGCATAGAACAGATAACTTATAAGAGAATTGGGGGAGAGTGGGGCTACTTTTCACAAAATATTAATGCTTATTAAATAAATGCTGGGAAATAATTTTGTTTATTGAATTTCTTATCCTTACTCTAATCTAAAATGATGATTGAATTAAAATGCTTTTATGACAAATGTGATACTTCAAACTACTCTAGAACTTAACAGAAAACCAACATAGCCAATTCCTACACAGTTTTTACAAATGAATTTATGGTAATATCTATTGATAGATTATAATATGTATTTATGATGTATGGTACTGTTCCCAAAACTAAAGGGCACTTCTTAACTTTTGAGGCCTTTTACCTATTTTGGTGTCATGGACTTTTTAAATTATTACTTTCTACAGCCCTCCAAAAATTGACTAAGGGGATGGCACCAATATCCATTTTCCTTAAAAGTTGTTTGACAAGAATAGTGATGAAATGTTACCACGGCTTAGTAATAATGTACCAAGAACTCTACAGATGCCTAAAATAAGAAAACAACTGTCAATCAAGCCTGTATTTCCAATAAATAAGACCCTGGAGAAATGGGAACTGTATTTTCAAGAAGAATGTTTTTTTCTTTTCTTCCTTTAGCATTGTATATCAAGTTAATTCCTAAATACAGAAGTCCTTTTAACAAAATGAAGATGTGGTTCTCTTTACTTATTTATTTTCAAAATCTCTTATCACTTCCTTTTATATTCTATGAAAAAATGTGTTTAAAAAATCAATTTTATTCCTTCAGATCTTTGGGAAATCACCTACCATAAGAATCATAGGGGTCGATGTTGGGATTAGTGGTATTCCAGCCCTGGATCAGTCCATCAGTACCACCACTGTAACACTGCTCACCATTGCTGCTCATTACCACACAAAGCACTGGACCTCTGGGAGATTAAAAAAAAAAATCAATTGCTGTTCTCAAAACCAACCTGATAATATGACTTGTTAAAACAAGCATGTTTAATTACCCAAATGGCTATTTTCTGCTTTTATAAAAAATGAAAACTCAGGTACTATCAAAACACTGTTCATTTTCTTCCTCTGGTGTAAGAGGTTGGTAAATTATGGTCTGCAGGTCAAATCCAACCACTGGTCTGTTTCTGTACAGTCCTCAAGCTAAGAATGGTCTTTACATTTTATTTTATTTTAATTTTTT
>NW_016820246.1:325416-342698 GCF_001698545.2 Rhinopithecus bieti | reverse complement strand
TTTTTTGAGACGGAGTCTCGCTCTGTCGCCCAGGCTGGAGTGCAGTGGCCGGATCTCGGCTCACTGCAAGCTCTGCCTCCCGGGTTTATGCCATTCTCCTGCCTCAGCCTCCCAAGTAGCTGGGATTACAGACGCCCGCCACCTCGCCCGGCTAGTTTTTTTGTATTTTTTAGTAGAGACGGGGTTTCACCGTGTTAGCCAGGATGGTCTCGATCTCCTGACCTCGTGATCCACCCGTCTCGGCCTCCCAAAGTGCTGGGATTACAGGCTTGAGCCACCGCGCCTGGCAAGTCTTTACATTTTTAAAGGGTTATAAAACAAAACAAAAACACAAGAATATGCAACAGAAATTATATAACTAGCAAATCCTAAAATATTTTTAAAAGCCTAACAGCCTAAGTCAGATATTTATTATGTGACTCTTTATATAAAAAGTATGCCAATCTCTGCGCTAAATCAAGAGAAAAGGCACATTCCTTAAACAGAAACAGAAAAAAAAAAAAAACAACGAAATGCATCATCACACACACACACAAACAATTCTCAAAAAACTTTTTAACATTTAGTTTCAAGCGTACATGTGCAGGTTGGTTCTAGAGATAAACTGCATGCCTTGGCGGTTTGCTGTACATATTATTCCATCACTCAGGAAAAAAGCGTAGTACCCAATGGGTAGTTTTTCAATCCTCACCCTCTTCCCACCCTCCACAGTCAAGTTGGCCCTAGTGTCTATTGTTCCCTTCTTGTGTGCATGTATACTCAATGTTCAGTTCTCACTTATAAGTGAGAACATGCAGTGTTTGGTTTTCTGTTCCTGCATTAGTTTGCTTAACCTGACGGCCTTCAGTTCCATGATTTTCCTGCAAAGGACATGATCTCATTTTTTATGGCTGCATAGCATTCCATGGTGTATATGTACCACATTTTCTTTATCCAGTTTACCGCTGATGGGCATTTAGGGTGATTCCATGTCTTTGCTACTATGAATAGTGCTATGATGAACACACATGCATGCATGTGTCTTTATAGCAGAATGATTTATATTCCTTTGGGTATATACCTAATAATGCTGGGTTGACTGGTAGTTCTAACTTCTTTGAGAAATCACCGAACTGCTTTCCACAGTGGCTGAACTAATTTACATTCCTACCAGCAGCATTTAAGTGTTCCCTTTTCTCCACAGCCTTGTCAGCATGTTATCTTTTGACCTTTTAATAACAGCCATTCTGACTGCTGTGACATGGCATCTCATTGTGTGTTGATTTGCATTTCTGTAATAGTAAGTGATGTTGAACACTTTTTCCTGTCTGTTGGCCACATGTATGTCTTCTTCTGGAAACTATCTGTTCACGTCCTCTGACCACTTTTTAATGGGGTTGTTTTTTGCTTGTTAATTTGTTTAGGTTCCTTATAGATTCAGGATATTGGTCCTTTGTCAGATTCATAGTTTGCAAATATTTTCTCTCATTCTGTGGGTTGTCTATTTACTCTGCTGATAGTTTCTAACGTGTGCAGAAGCTCTTCAGTTAAAGTAGGTACCATTTGTCTTTTTTTTTTTTTTTTTTTTTTGTCATTGTTGCAATTGTTTTTGGTGCCTTCATCATGAAATCTTTGCCAGGGCCTATGTCTAGAATGGTATTCCCTAGGTTTTCTTCAACATTTTTTATAGTTTTAGGTTTTACCTTTAAGTCTTTAATCCATTTTGAATTGATTTTTGTATATGGTATAAGGAAGGGGTCCAGTTTCAATCTTCTGCATATGGCTAGCCATCTATCCCACCACCATTTATTGAATAGCAGTCCTTTCCCCATTGCTTGCTTTTGTCAACTTTGTTGAAGATTAGATGGTTGTAGGCGTGCAGCTTTATTTCTGGGCTCTCTATTCTGTTTTGTTGGTCTATGTTTCTGTTTTTGTACCAGTACCATGCTGTTTTGGTTACTATAGCCCTGTAGTATAGTTTGAAGTCAGTAATGTGATGCCTCCAGCTTTGTTCTTTGCCTTGGCTATTTGGGTTTCCATATGAATTTTAAACGTTTTTTCTAATTCTGTAAGAATGTCATTGGTAGTTTGATAGGAATAGCATTGAATTTGTAAATTGCTTTGGGCAGTATGGCCATTTTAACCATATTGATTCTTCTTATGAGCATGGAATTTTTTTCATTTCTTTGTGTCATCTCTGATTTCTTTGAGCAGTGTTTTGTAATTCTCATTGTAGAGATCTTTCACCTCCATGGTTAGCAATATTCCTAGGTATTTTACCTTTTTTGTGGCTATTGTGAATGACACTGCATTCTTGATTTGGTACTCAGATTGGGCATTACTGGTATATAGAAATGGTACTGATTTTCATACGTTGATTTTTTATCCAGAAACTTTGCTGAAGTTGTTTTATCAAATCTAGGAGCTTCTGGGCAGAGACTATAGCGTTTTCTAGGTACAAAATTACACTGTCTGCAAAAAAGATAGTTTGACTGTCTTTCTTCCTATTTGGATGCCTTTTCTTTTTCTTGCCTGACTGCTCTGGCTAGGACTTCCGGTACTATATTAAATAGGAGTGGTGAGAGTAGGCATCCTTGTTCTAGTTCTCAAGCGAAATACTTCCAGATTTTGCTGTTCAGTGTGATGTTGGCTGTGGGCTTGTCATAAATAGCTCTTAATATTTTGGGGTATGTTCCTTCAAGGCCTAGTGTGTTCAGGGTTAATGAAGTGATGCTGAATTTTATTGAAAGCCTTTTCTGCATCTATTGAGATGATCATGTGATTTTTGTTTTCAGTTCTGTTCATGTGATGAACCACATTTATTGATTTGTGTATACTGAACTAACCTTGCAACTCAGGGATAAAGTCTACTTGATTGTGGTGGATTAGCTTTTTGATGTGCTGTTGGATTCTGTCTGCTAGTATTTGGTTGAAGATTTCTGCGCCTATGTTCATCAAGAATACGGGCCTGAAGTCTTCCTTTTTGTATACTGGCCCGAAGTTTTCCTTTTTGTTATATCTCTGCCAGGTTTTGGTATCAGGATGACACTAGCCTCATAGAATGAGTTAGGGAGAAGTCCCTCCTCCTCAATTTTTATTTATTTATTTATTTATTTATTTATTTATTTATTTATTTTTGAGATGAGTTTCATAACTCTTGTTGCCCAGGCTGAAATGCAATGGATGCGATCTTGGCTCACGGCAACCTTCGCCTCCCGGTTTCAAGTGATTCTCCTGCCTCAGCCTCCCAAGTAGCTGGGATTACAGACACCTGACACCATGCCCAGCTAATTGTTCTGTATTTTTAGTAGAGATGGGGTTTTCACCATGTTGGCCAGGTTGGTCTCGAACTCCTGACCTCAGGTGATCCACCCACCTTGGCCTCCCAAAGTGCTGGGATTACAGGCGTGAGTCACTGCACCCGGCCCCTCCTCAATTTTCTGGAATAGTTTCAGTAGGAATGGTGCCAGCTCTTCTTTATGCGCTAGGTAGAATTCAGTTGTGAATCCATCTCAACCTGGGCTTTTTCTTGTTGGAAAGCTTTTTATTACTATCCAATTTCAGAACTCATTATTGGTCTGTTCACAGAATTTCTTCCTGGTTTAGTCTTGGGATGTTGTTCCCAGGAATTTATCCATTTCTTCTATGTTTTCTAGTTTGTGTGCACAGAGATGTTCATAATAGTTTCTGGATGGTTTTTGTATTTCTGTGGGGTTGGTAGTAAAATTACATTTATCATTTCTGGTTGTGTTTATTTGGATCTTCTCTTTCTTTCTTTATTAGTTTAGCTAGTGGTCTACCTATCTTATTCTTTCGAAGAACCAACTTCTGGTTTCAATGATCTTTCATACGGTTTTTTGTGTCTCAATTTCATTCAGTTCAGCTCTGAGTTTGGTTATTTCTTGTCTTCTGCTAGCTTTGGGGTTGGTTTTCTCTTGTGTGTGATGTTCAGTTGTTAATTTGAGATCTAACTTTTTTTTTTTTTTTTTTTTTTTTTTTTTTTTTTTTTTTTTTTTTTTAAGACGGAGTCTCACTCTGTTGCCCAGGTTGGAGTACAGTGGCGGGATATCAGCTCACTGCAACCTCTGCCTCCTGGGTTCAAGCAATTCTCCTGCCTCAGCCTCCTGAGTAGCTGGGATTACACCTGTACTAGGTGCATATATGGACGCCACCGCACCCAACTAATTTTTGTATTTTTAGTAGAGATGGGGTTTCACCATGTTGGCCAGGCTGGTCTCAAACTCCTGACCTTGTGATCTGCCCGCCTCAACCTCCCAAAGTGCTGGAATTACAGCTGTGAGCCACTGCACTGGCCGAGATCTTTCTAAGTTTTTGATGTGGGTGTTTAGCACCATAAAATTCCCTCTCAACACAGCTTTAGCTGCCTCCCAAAGTTCTGGTATGTTGTAGCTTTGGTATGATTAGTTTCAAAGAATTTCTTGATTTTTGCCTTCATTTCATTATTTACCAATAAGTCATTCAAGAGCTGGTTAATTTCCATGTAACTGTATGGTTTTGAGCCATCTTGGTATTGACTTCTATTATTTATTTATTTGAGACAGGCTATCGCTTGCTGTTGCCTAGGCTGGAGTGCAGATGCATGACCTCGACTCACTGCAAACTCCACCTCCCAGGCTCAAGTGATCCTCCCACCTCAGCCCCCTGAAGAGCTGGGACTACAGGAACACGTCACCACTAGTGGCTGATTTTTGTATTTTTTGTAGATATGGGGTTCTGCCATGTTGCCCAGACTGGTCTAGAACTTCTGAGCTCATGCAATCTGCCTGCCTCAGCTTCCCAAAGTGCTGGGACTACAAGCATGAGCCCCTGCACCCAGCCATTGACTTTTATTTTTATTGTGTTTGTTCTGAGAGTGTGGCTGGTATGATTTCAGTTGTTCTAAATTTGCTGAGAAGTGTTTAATGGCCAGGAGGGTGGCTGATTTTAGAATATGTGCCATGTACAAATGAGAAGAATGTATATTCTGTTGTTTTGGGGTGGGGAGTTCTGTAGATATATGTTAGGTCCATTTGGTCAAGTATCAAGTTCAGGTCCTGAATATCTTAGTTTTCTGCCTTGATGATCTAATACATCAGTGGGGTGTTAAAATCTCCCACTATTATTGTATAGTTACCTAAATCTTTTTGACAGTCTCTAAGAATTTATGAATCTGGGTGCTCCTGTACTGGGTGCATATATATTTAAGATAGCTAAGACTTTTTTTGAATTGAATCTTTTACTGTCATGTAATGTCCTTCTTTGTCTTTACTGATCTTTGTTGGTTTAAAGTCTTTTTGTCTGAAATTAGAGTAGCAACTCCTGCTTTTTTCTGTTTTCCATTTGCTTGGTTGATTGCTCTTCACTCCTTTTCTTTGAGTCTATGGGTGTTACTGCATGTGAGATGGGTCGCTTAAAGATAGAATACAGTTGGCTCTTGCTTCTTTATGCAACTTGCCACTATGTGCCTTTTAACTGGGGCAGTTAGCCCTTTTACATTCAAGGTTAACAATGATATGTGCCCATTTGATCCTGTCATCATGTTGTTAGCTGGTTATTACACATACTTGATTGTGTAGTTGCTATAAAGTGTCAATGGTCTATGTAACTAATTGTGTTTTTGTGGTAGCTGGTAATATTTTTTTTTTTTTTTTTTTTTTTTGAGACGGAGTCTTGCTCTGCAACCCTGGAGTGCAGTGGCATGATCTCTGCTCACTGCAAGCTCCGCCTCGTGGGTTCACGCCATTCTCCTGCCTCAGCCTCCTGAGTAGCTGGGACTACAGACTTCTGCCACCACACCCAGCTAATTTTTTGTATTTTTAATGGAGACAAGGTTTCACCGTGTTGGCCAGGATGGTCTCAATCTCCTGACCTCGTGATCCACCCACCTCAGCCTCCCAAAGTGCTGGGATTACAGGTGTGAGCCACCGCGCCAGGCCAGTATTCTTTTGTTTCCACGTTTAGAAAAATACAAAACCCTTCAGCCAGGCGCCTGTAATCCCAGCACTTTGGGAGGCTGAGGTGGGCGGATCACTTGAGGTCAAGAGTTCAAGCCCAGAAGTTCAAGACCACCTGGCCAATAGTGTAAAACCTTGTCTCTACTGGATCATGCCACTGCCTTCCAGGTGGGGCAACAGAGCGAGACTCCATCTCAAAAAAAAAAAAAGAAAAGAAAAATATGGAACCCTTTGTGAATCTGTGTCATCCTTGTACTGAGGCCTTGCTGATCTCTGTATCTTTCCAGTTGTAGGGTAGGTACTGGCAAGGGAGGTACTTGAATATTTTAATCCAGGTTATATAAGGAAAAAAAGTTGGATTTCTAATATTTAAACCTAGTTGGCTCTAGTTTAAAGATATAAATATGTACCTCACTTAAACATCATGTAAATAAAATCTAATTTAAGCACAAATCCCTATTTCGTAGTGATGAACTTGGTTTTAGCATTGTATTATCTGCCAAATTCTTTTACATTAAAAAAAACTCCTAAATACAAAGAATACCTAGTAAGTGAAAGAAAATAAAATATCCTAACCAGTCTGTTTTACAAAGATATTGGTTTAAAATAAAGAAAGAGCATATACTTACTTATGGGCTCTGAATGTATAGATAGGTTCTACATCAAGAGAAGTGCTCCTAAATCAGAGAGAGATGACTTTACCATTCTAAGTTTCAGTAATAAACAGTATAATTGAATATATGTCATAAAATTGCCTTTAAAAATACAAACATTATGGGAATATACCATTCTCAACTATATGATACATAAGAAAGCTTACTTAACACCAACTATACTTCCATGGCATCAAGAAACAAGATTCTTGTTTAGTAATAATATCTTGTTACAGTATTTTCAGCCCTGTCATAATCTATTTGACTAAAGGGAAAGACAGCTTCATTCAAGAGAAACAACATGGGCTTTGAAGAGATAAATTTCTGAACTCAATTTCCAGTTCTGTCACTAATTGGCTAACTTTAAGCAAATTATTGAATCTTTCAGAACTTCAGATTACACCGTTTAAAACACAACAAAAAAAATGGGAATGACACCAAATAATCACAGGATTAAATAGGATTCTACAATTTAAAAAACACCCCAGGACACAATCATGCACATAGTAGGATATCAGCAAATGGTACTTCTATTTCCTTGCCTTTCCAATAAGGTTAATATGTCTATCCTCCATACTGAAGAGACTGTCCAAATTATCAGTTTATTCATTACTCAGAACACCATTATTATAGGTACACTACACCCTAATACTGGCTATGACTTTGATGGAAACTGGATTTAAAGTCACATACGTACCGATTTCTATACTGTATTGCAGTTATGTATAGACATGTTATCTCACAATGTATAGCCAGTAAACTATTTTTCTCTTCTGAAAACACCTAATCTATATGAAAGTCCATCTGGTTTTAGCAATATCTGGTTGAGCTATCTGAGGCAGACTGATAAATCAAGTATTTCATCTACCTTACATATGACACAGAATTAATGACACTGATCTCTCTTAAACCAGGCAATAGATGTCCTCTATTGGTAGTAAAATTTTTGTAACCTCCTCTATTTGATGTTCAGTGATGACTCTTATAATAACAAAGTGCCTAACAATGCAAAAGGGTCTTTGCTGGCAGATGCTGGTTTTTTTCTTTTTTTGACATGTGACCCAAAGGAGTGGAGCTCCAATAAGGACCCAAGCAAGCAGAATCAGGTTTAGCTATGTGACTTTTAAAGGGTTTATACTAACTCATGTCTATCCATACTTAGACAAGAACTAAAGGGCCAAGGCAAGCACTTTAGCAGTTAAGTTAGCCTCTGAGTCTAGACATACTGGTGGGTATGGAACGTACATAAAGTCTCAAGGCCAAAAGACAAGATCAAGACCCTCCACTTATCCCAGTGAGGCTTTTCTCTGCTCCACCCCGTAAGTCTAATCTACTAAACAATGGGTGGAGGTGGAGATTTGATTATTTTAAAGATGCATATACCTGTTTATAGGAACAGTCAAAACCTTCAGTACAGATAAGGGGCTCCCCAAATACAGCAGCCATTTAAAAATACTGTTATATATAAGGACGGTAATCAGTATTCACAAACCCTGGTGAAACCAACAGATAATACCATATCTTCCTAAGCATCAGTTTTCTAACCTACCATTAGGTCATATAAACGGAAAAACACAATAAATTACATGACATGGCAGAAAGAACTAGAAGAAATATTTGGGAAATTTAATAGAAATAAAATATGTCATTTTCTGCTGAAAATGTTAATTAAAATATTCAAGTATGTCAAAGTAGAATATTCTCACTTTTTGGCTGGGGCTGTTTTCTGTAAATTCCACATTTTTAATGTGTGATCCTCTGATGCTGTTATCAAAACAGGCTCAATGGGATGGAAAGCAAGGGCTCGGATGCCATCAAAGTGACTTCTCAATGTAAACTTAGGGTTCCATGTCTTCCTCAATGCATCTTTATTGTTTGCTATCTATTAAAGAAACAAAACAAAGATATCTATACACTTAGTTCAGGATAGGGGAAAAAATTGCATTTCAACATTAATTCTTGCTGATTTGTCAATAAACCATCACTTTGCAATTTTAAAACAATATAATTTTAACCAAACCAAGAAGCAAAATTAGCAATAATCCAACACTAGTTTTCTTTTAAGAAATATGAAAGGTGTATTATTACAAAACAATTAACATAATTGAATATAAAAGTGAATCAAATTACATAAAATAGATCTTACTAGGATGCTAAATAAGACCAAGTAATTTAACACAAATTATAGTATACAAATATAATTTTGGGCAAGAGTTGAAAAACTAAGTTATCTTTAAACCTGCTAACATTTTAAAATACCGTACTTTTGAGATTTTAATACTTTCTAATAGCTAAATTTTCTTCATCAAACTGGAAACAAAGTTTATAAACTGGAAACATAAAATGTTAAAAATGGAAGAGATAACTCAAAGAACGCATTCTACTGGTAAAACACACACATGTTCTTTCCCTCTGTGGTAACTCAATCTCAAAAACAAAACAAAACAAAAAAAGTACTATTTTTTCATTCTAATCATATAACAGAAAAGCTAAAGAGGTAGATTATATTTGAATTTACACTAGCACCACAGGGTACGAATTCTTCACACTCCAAGGCTAGCAATCAGACTAAGTTTAAGTTAGAGTAGCAAAAGTACAATCATGTGCCACATAACTACATTTTGGTCAACAGTGGACCACATATATGATGCTGGTCCCATAAAATTATAATGGAGCTGAAAAATTCCTATAGTAACATCATAGCTGTTTTAATGCTGTAGCACAATACATTACTCATATGTTTGTGGTGATGCTGGTATAAACAAACCTATTTGGGCTGCCAGTGGTATTAAAGTCTAGCATGTATAATTATGTACAGAACACATACTGGATAATGATATTAACTGCTGTTACTGGTTTATATATTATAATTTTTATTCTACAGTATATTCCTTTTACTTAATTTTTCAAAAGTTAACTATAAAACAGCTTTAGACAGGTCCTTAAGGAGTATTCTACTAGAAGGCACTGTTATCACAGAAGATGACAGCTCCATGACTGTGACTGCCCCTGAAGACCTTCCAGTGGGACAAGATGTGGAGGTAGAAGAGAGTGATACTGATGATCCTGACCCTGTATAGGCCTAGGTTAATATGCGTGTATGTGTATTCATTCTTAACAAAAAAGTTAAAAAGTAAAATAAACATTAAAATTCTAAAATAGGAAAAGCTTATAGAATAGGGATATAACGGAAGAGAATATTTTCTACAGCTATACAATGTGTTTGTTTTAAGCTGTGTTATTATAAAAGTCAAAATGTTTTTAAAAATTCAGTTTATAAAGTAAAAAATTATAGTAAGCTAGGTCTAATTTATTACTGAAGAAAGTTTTTTTATATATATTTTAGTACAGCCTAGGTGTACAGTGTTTACAAGGTCAACAGTAGTGTACGGTAATGTCCTAGACCTTCACATTCACTCACCACTCACTGACTCATTCTGAGCAACTTTCAGTCCTGCAAGCTCCATTCACGCTAAGTGTCCTACACAGGTGTACCATTTTGAAATATTTTATACTGTATTTTTACTGCACCTTTTCTATGTCTAGACATGTTTAGATACATACTTACCATTGTGTTATAGTTGCCTATGGTACAGTAACATGCTATATAGATTTGTAAAGCCTATGCCATCTAGGCTTATAAGTATACTCTATGATGTTTGCACAACAATGAAATCACCTAATGAACACATTTCTCAGAATGTATCCCCATCATTAAGCAAGGTATGACTGTATTGGTAAAAGACTGGAGAAACACTACTTATTTACAAATGACAAAAATACAACAATACTAACAATAGCTATTATTTTGGGCATTATTCACTATTTTGACCACTACTGAAAATACTTTATATGCATTAACTCACTTAATCCTCAAAATAACTTTATGAAGAAGGAAATAACATTATCTCTACTTTCCAGACTAGATAAACCAGGAAAAGAGAAGTGACTTGCCCAAAGAACCCTGCTAGTAAGTGGAGGGGCCTGGATTCAAACTCAAGCCATTGGAATTTAGAAGTTACCCTCAATAAAACATCTGCAGAAAAAAATGGATAGAACTTGTCAAATTAGGATAATAAGAGAACATAAAACACATCATCCAAGGAACTGGGTTCCTAAGTACTGGGGCTGTTTATTCTGGAAGAAGAAAAGCTGAGTAGAATCATGTCTGCTCTTTTTAAGCACCTGAAAGGCTTTCAGGTGAAAGAGCAATCAAATTCCTTCTGAATGTCTTAATGTGGTAGGCAGCCACTAAGATGGCCCCAGTCAGCCCCATTTCCTTATAGGTAAACCTTATATAGTTCCCTCCCACATTATGGGGTTGGTCTCTGTCACCAACAGAACATAGCAGAAGTGATAACAAGTTACTTCCAAAATTAAGTTATAACATCTTCCATCTTGGGTGTTCTTGCTCTCTCTCTTTTCACATGCACTCACATTGGGGGAAGCCAGCTGCCATGCTGAAAGGCCCATGGAGAGACCTATGTGGTGAGGAACTAAAGTCTCCCCCAATAGCCAGCAAAGAACCAAGGCCTCCCAACAACCACAGGAAGAGTTTAAAAGCAGATCCACCCCATAAGTCAAGTCTTCAGGTGATACTGCAGCCCTTGCCAACATCTTGACTGCAACTACATTAGAGACCCTAAGACAGAATCACCTGGCTAAACTGCTTCTGTATTCCTGACCCATGGAAACTATGAGATAATAAATGTTTTTTGTTTTAAGCTGCTAAGTTTTGGCATAATTTGTTACATAGCCACAGATTACTGGTATTATTATGAAACCAGGAACTACTTTTGAAAACCGAGTGACAGACCTAACACAAAGTTTTCTAACAAAAACTATGAAAAAAGAATGAGCTTTATCTGGAGAGAGGACTAAGTTACATTACATACTGGATAAACTCTTTGTGGGGCTAGAATAGAGAGAACAGAAGTATCTAATGGGAACTCCGGCTTCTAGCCATAATAAGTCAGGTAATTTGGACCACCTCTGCACTAAGGACAAGTAGAAAAGCAGAATTAAATATAAAAAGCAGAGAACAAAATACTGAAGAAAAACCAGGCCAAAATCCAGAGAAGAAGAGAGGCCTAAAAGGTGAGTCCAGTATTGGGCTGTTTTCCCCCAGATGCTGTTTACTGATTCCAGAGGGGGTGGCTCGAGAGGCTGAGCAGTATTTCTGACAGTTTTGAAGTGTCACGGGGATACAAATTGATGAACCTGCCATGACAGTTGGGCTCAGTAAGCCACTTTGCTTTGGGTTATGATTTCAAAGGGTGGCATCCTACACATAAGGGTGAACTAGAAGAAGCCAAGGCCTTGCAGGGACTGTAAAAATTCAAAATGAAATAAATCGATCCCAGATCCCAGAGGTAGTGGCTGCATACATCTGAGAAAAGCAATTTAAATTACAGCATTTGGTCTGAAGTTATTTCTACAGACAACTTTTCAAACAACAGTTTCTTGAAAATAAAAATAATCATGTACATAAGGATGTAAGACAATATAACTGAAAATGAGCAGAAACAACACATAGCAATAAAAGAACTACAGAGTTTCCAATTCAACTTTAAAATAATCATGCTTCAGCTGGGCGTACTGGTGAACATCTGTAGTCCCAGCTACTCAAGAGGCTGAGATGGGAGGAGAGCCTGAGCTCAGGAGGCAGAAGTTGCAGTGAGTCAAGATCACGCCACTGCACACCAGCCTGGGTAAAATAATAAGATTCTGTCTTAATAATAATAATAATAATAATAATAATGACGTTGATTATGTCCAAGGAGATAAAAGACAAGACTGAAAATTTTGGAAGAAATCTGTAAACAATCTAAAAAAAAGAATTTGGCCGGGTGCAGTGGCTCACACCTCTAATCCCAGCACTTTGGGAGGCTGAGGCAGGTGGATGACAAGGTCAGGAGATCAAGATCATCCTGACCAACATGGTGAAACCCTGTCTCTACTAAGAACACAAAAATTAGCTGGGTGTGGTGGCGTGTGCCTGAAATCTCAGCTACCTGGGAGGCTGAGGCAGGAGAATTGCTTGAACCCAGGAGGCAGAGGTTGCAGTGAGCCAAGATCGCACCACTGCACTCCAGCCTGGCGACAAAGCAAGACTCTGTCTCAAAAAAAAAGAAAAAAAAAAAAATTCAAGAAGCAAAAACTAGCCAGGTGCATCACTGTAATCCCAGCACTGTAATCCCAGCACTTTGGGAGGCCGAGGCGGGCAGATCACAAGGTCAGGAGATCAAGACCATCCTGGCTAACACGGTGAAAACCTCATCTCTACTAAAAATACAAAAAAAAAAAAAAAAAAAAAAAAGTAGCCGGGCATGGTGCTGGGCACCTGTAGTCCCCACTACTTGGAAGGCTGAGGCAGGAGAATGGCGTGAACCCGGGAGGTGGAGATTGCAGTCAGCCGAGATTGCACCACTGCCCTACAGCCTGGGCGACAGAGCAAGACTCTGTCTCAAACAAAACAAAACAAAACAAAACAAAAAACTGTAAGACCTCAATATATGGGCTTAACTACTGACTACAGATTACTGAAGAGAGAATTAGTGAACTGAAAGATGAGTCATTAAAAAAAAATAAATGGAATAGGAGACAGAGGTCACAGGAAGAAGAGGAAGAAGGTGTAACACACATATAACTATGTTCCAAAAAGAGAAGAGAAAGACAGAGGTGCAAAAGTGGTACTCGATGAGAAATGGCTGAGAACTTTACAAAAGTAATGAAAATATATCAAGTCATAAAGATTTAAGAACTTCAAGAAACTTAAATAAAAAAGGAAAACAGGCCGGGCGCGGTGGCTCAAGCCTGTAATCCCAGCACTTTGGGAGGCCGAGACGGGCGGATCACGAGGTCAGGAGATCGAGACCATCCTGGCTAACACGGTGAAACCCTATCTCTACCAAAATACAAAACTAGCCGGGCGAGGTGGCAGGCGCCTATAGTCCCAGCTACTTGGGAGGCTGAGGCAGGAGAATGGCGTAAACCCAGGAGGCGGAGCTTGCAGTGAGCTGAGATCTGGCCACTGCACTCCAGTCCGGGCGACAGAGCGAGACTCTGCCTCAAAAAAAAAAAAAAAAAAAAAGGAAAACAAACTTTGGCTAAAAAAAAAAGACACAGATAATATTAGTGACAAAAATCAGACTACCATTAAACGACCAACAACAGAAATGATAGTTGACCTAAGCAGAAAACATAAAACAAAGACAGTAAAATACTATGTTTAGAGTGGGAAAAAAAAAAAAAAAAAACACCTCTGCCAACTAGAATTCAATATGCAATAACAGTTGACCCACTCAGGCTAAACAAAGATATTTCAGAAAACAAGACACGGAGAGAACCGGACACCAACAGACCTTCACTAAAGAGAAATACTAAATGTCCTCAGGTGAAAGGAAAGTGATCCCAGATGGACAGACATGCAGAAAAGAATTTTAAAAAGCAAAATGTTTAAAGGATAATGTAAAATGTAAAATAAATAATCCTAACTGAATGTAGAGTGTACAAAACAATTTTCTTATAGAAGATAAACATATTCAGAAATGTGTAACAAGAATGACATGTAAGTAGGGTGGGAATTAAGAATTAAAAGCATTGTAAGGTCTTTGCATGGAAAATTTTGATAAAAACGTATGTGATACTCTCTAGGGTATTCATTGAAGAGTAGCGAAAGAGTATAGAAATTCCAAGTAGTAGAAAGGTGGAAGGTTGAATAAAAAATAAACCACCCCAGCTGGGAACAATGGCTCACGCCTGTAATCCCAGCACTCTGTGAGGGTGAGGTGGGCAGACCGCTTGAGCCCAGCAGTTCAAGACCAGCCTGGGCAGTATAGCAAGATCCCGTCTGTACAAAAAAGTAAAAGCCAGGCATGGTGGTGTACACCTATGGTCTCNCCAAGTAGTAGAAAGGTGGAAGGTTGAATAAAAAATAAACCACCCCAGCTGGGAACAATGGCTCACGCCTGTAATCCCAGCACTCTGTGAGGGTGAGGTGGGCAGACCGCTTGAGCCCAGCAGTTCAAGACCAGCCTGGGCAGTATAGCAAGATCCCGTCTGTACAAAAAAGTAAAAAGCCAGGCATGGTGGTGTACACCTATGGTCTCAGCTACTTGGGAGGCTGAGGTGGGAGGATGGCTTAAGCCCAGAAGGTCAAGGCTAAAGGGGGGTGTGATCCCACTCTCGCATTCCCTCTTTGGGAGGGGAAAGGGACCCTCCCCCAAAAAAAAAAAAAAAAAAAAAAAAATGAAATGCCCCAAAAAAAAAAAAAAGGTTAAAAAAAATTCCAAAAAAAAAAAAAAAAAGCAAAATCAATGGTGTTTTAAAAGACAAATGTGAAATATAAGGCAATAAAATATTGGAAATAGAAATGATTTTTTTTTTTTTGAGAGGGAGTCTCACTCTGTCGCCCAGGCTGTAGTGCAGTGGTGTGATCTCAGCTCACTGCAAACTCCATCTCCTGGGTTCACACCATTCTCCTACCTCAGCCTCCCAGGGAGCTGGATCTACAGGCACCCGCCACAACACCCAGCTAATTTTTTTGTATTTTTAGTAGAGACTGGGTTTCACTGTGTTAGCCAGGATGGTCTCGATCTCCTGACCTCGTGATATGCCCACCTCGGCCTCCCGAAGTGCTGGGATTACAGGCGTGAGCCACTGTGCCCAGCTTAGAAATGATTTTTTAAAAATCTGTATCAGGTCAGGCATGGTGGTTCAGGCCTGTAATCCTAGCATTTTGGAGTAGGCTGAGCCAGGTGAACTGCTTGAGCTTAGGAGTTCTGAGACCAGCCTAGGCAATACGGCAAAAGCCTGTCTCTACCAAAAATAAAAGAAAGTATCTGGGTGTGACGGTGCGTGCCTATGGTCCCAGCTACTTGGGAGGCTGAGATGGGAGGATCATTTGAGCCCAGTGGGGCGGAGGGTGCAGTGAGCTGAGATCAAGCCACTGTACTCCAGCCTGGGTGACAGAGTGGGTCAGACCCTGCCTTAAAAAAAAAAAAATTGTAAATCTGTATCATATTTGTGAAGAATGGAGTGCAAGGAGCCCGTTTAGATTAGATGGTTATTGCAGTAGCTCTAAGAAAAAAATGGACCAGGATAGAAAGTGAAAAGTAGTATATGGATTTTCAACTGTTTTTGGAGGTAGAACCGAAAAGACTTACTAATGGGCTTAGCAAAGAGGTTGGGAGTTTTTTATCTGTATGAAGAGGAGTGGGTGGTAAGCGTTCCTCTTTGGAGTGCTTCTTTACCATACCTACGGTTTGCTTAGGCATCCATCCTACATCCCCTATATGGTGCATGTGCTGCAAGAGATACATTGTGTTTTCCAGCAGAGATCATAAACTATCAAAGTGAAAGGAATTTAATGAAATAAGGCAGGTTATAAATACTTTACCTATGACATAAGCAACTATTTTTCTAATAAATCATTTATTGTGATGAGGAATTATAAACACATTTATAAAACAATTGTTTGGAATTAAATACATGTATGCACAAAGGTACAAAGATATCAATTTTGGTCCAAATCTCTGATGGGTCAGCCTTAACATCTGGAAAGCACACTGTATACATCCATGCCCACTAATAATTAAAATCTCTTCTCAATAGGATATTGACTAATGTACTAAAGAAGCAAGACAAATATTGTTTAGGTAGGCATGAATTACAACAAACTGCTGGTGCCCTAAAACAGAAAACAAAAAATCCAAATTTGGTAATGGAAAAGGAATTCTTTCCCCTATCAAAACCAATGAACAAATCATACTAAATTATGGATTTAGGTAAAGCCCATAATTTTAATCTCCAGGTTATGGAAAATGTTAGTTTTCTTTATGTATCTTTTAAAGTTTTCAATGGAAACTGAACCAAGTTCTATATTTGTAAAGAAGTTTTACCATTGTCTTCATTTTCTATAAAATCAACTTTTTATTTTTGCACAGGCTGGAGTGCAGTAGTGTGGTTTTGGCTCACTGCAACCCCTGCCTCTGGGCTCAAGCAATTCTTCTGCCTCAGCCTCCCGAGTAGCTGGGATTACAGGCACCTGCCGCCATGCCTGGCTCATTTTTTGTATTTTCAGTAGAGACAGCATTTCTCTACGTTGGCCAGGTTGGTCTTGAACTCCTGACCTCAAGTGATCCGCCCACCTCGGCCTCCCAAAGTGTTGGATTTACAGGCGTGAGCCACTGCGCCCAGCGCAAGTTTTTATTTTTAAAAACCAAGTAAAGGCCGAGACGGGCGGATCACGAGGTCAGGAGATCGAGACCATCCTGACTAACACGGCGAAACCCCGTCTCTACTAAAAAAAATACAAAAAATTAGCCGGGCGAGGTGGCGGGCGCCTGTGGTCCCAGCTACTCAGGAGGCTGAGGCGGGAGAATGGCGTGAACCCGGGAGGCGGAGGTTGCAGTGAGCTGAGATCCGGCCACTGCACTCCAGCCTGGGCGACAGAGCAAGACTCCGTCTCAAAAAAAAAAAAAACCAAGTAAAAACATCAAAAACAAAACTACTACTTACATCGTAAGTTAGTGAGTCTGCTTCATTGGCCACCGTAAGGCCTGCTAGTTCTCCAAGTCCCAGTTCACTTTCAAGGGCTTCATCTGCTCCCATGATAAATGACTTTCCAGAAGAAGGAGGAAATGTCAATGCTTCCACTGAAGAGGGAAAACAAAGGAAACATTTAAAATCTCTA
>NW_016820246.1:315421-323728 GCF_001698545.2 Rhinopithecus bieti | reverse complement strand
AAAAAAAAAAAAAACCAAGTAAAAACATCAAAAACAAAACTACTACTTACATCGTAAGTTAGTGAGTCTGCTTCATTGGCCACCGTAAGGCCTGCTAGTTCTCCAAGTCCCAGTTCACTTTCAAGGGCTTCATCTGCTCCCATGATAAATGACTTTCCAGAAGAAGGAGGAAATGTCAATGCTTCCACTGAAGAGGGAAAACAAAGGAAACATTTAAAAATCTCTAAGGAGCCAACATTTAGTTTCATTTGCTTGCATCAAATTTCTTATAGTGCACGTATACACTTAATTGTTTTTAAATGCTTTTAAACATAATAAAATTCAGTGAGCAGAAAATCCTTAATAATTTATTGCTTTTTCCATATCTTAACCACAGGTAAAGCCATCAACTAATTAGAAAAGTAAAACAGGAAACAAATCTAAGAATCCACTGTCCTTTCATTTTCACTATATAAAAAATAATGACTATAGGAAAGTAAGTTTTCCTTGTTTGATATTTCATGCTAATTACCTAAACAATTTCTAATAATTACTAAATATATGTAACAAGTGCTGGTCTCATTCAAAATACAATTCATTAATTTTATAACCTAGAAGAGTATAGAAAATTTCAAATGAAAATGGGTCAAACTCTAAAATGTGCCTATTTATGTGACAAAATCAATATGTGGTGTTACAAGTCAGGATTACCTCTGCCGGGCAGGAGAGGGGTAGTGATTAAAGAAAAGAAGCAACAACAGGACTTCTAGGGCCCTGGTCATGTTCTACTTGTTGACCTAAGGGGTGGTGACATGGGAGGGTAATAATTCTACCTTGATGACAGTTCACTGAGCTGTATTATCAGCACTCTTCTGTAGGTATATTATAGTTCATCTAAAAATGTTTACTTCAGATAGTATTTTTTATTTTTTTATGTTTTTTTCTGAGACAGTCTCGCTCTGTCACCCAGGCTGGAGTGCAGTGGTGACATCTTGGCTCACTGCAACCTCCATCTCCTGGGTTCAAGAAATTCTCCTGCCTCAGCCTTCCGAATAGCTGGGATTACAGGTGAGTGCCACCATGCCTGGCTTATTTTTGTATTTTTAGTAGAGCCGGGGTTTCACCATGTTGGCCGGGCTGGTCGCGAACTCCTGACCTCAAGTGATCCACCTGCTTTGGCCTCCCAAAGTGCTGGGATTAGAGGCGTGAGCCACCGCACCCGGTAAAGAAAATTTTTTGTTTTTGTTTTTTTGTTTTTTAGATGGAGTCATGCTCTGTGGCCCAGGCTGGAG
Source organism: Rhinopithecus bieti (assembly GCF_001698545.2). Taxonomy (NCBI): domain Eukaryota; kingdom Metazoa; phylum Chordata; class Mammalia; order Primates; family Cercopithecidae; genus Rhinopithecus; species Rhinopithecus bieti. Next base: position 322,457 of record NW_016820246.1, on the reverse strand, counting down.
TGCAATGGCGTGATCTCAGCTTACTGCAACCTCCGCCTCCTGGGTTCAAGCGATTCTCCTGCCTCAGTCTCCCAAGTAGCTGGGATTACAGGTGCCTGCCACCATGCCTGGCTAATTTTTGTATTTTTAGTAGAGATGGGGTTTCCCCATGTTGACCAGGCTGATTTCAAACTTCTGATCTCAGGAGATCCACCCGCCTCGGCCTCCCAAAGTGCTGGGATTACAGGCATGAGCCACCGCACCTGGTGAGAAAATTTAAAGTGTTCATTTGAATACTTTCATTAGCTGTGAACTGTGTACTTCAAAGATGTCAGTTTTACTTTGTGAATAACTTGAAATATCCTATTTTGTAACATTTTGAACATACCAATCCAATTCCTTCAACAACCATCATAGAAAAATCAGTCAAAAGCAAAAATGTCAAATTAATGATTTTATTTAATTTGGTCAATAACAAAATGTCACTCTTTATAAATGCAAATTGTTCTGACAAACGTCAGAGATGGTCTTTGAGTAGTTTCCTAGAGGTGGTTATATATGACAAACATTTGTGATTCAATAAGATGAATTTAGTAGTTCAAACGCCAGCTGCTAAAGGAGTAAATTAATTTTCTTAAAAGAAACAAGTCAACTGTATTGACTAGTACATGTACAAGACATTTTTCACACTTACATTCAATCATGTATAATAATAAATACTCATTGAATAAATGAAAGAATTGGCCAGGCTCGGAGCCTTATGCCTGTAATCTTAGTGTTTTGGGATACCAAGGTGAGAGGACCCTTTAAGGCTAGGAGTCTGAGACCACCCTGGGTGACAGGGCGAGACCCCTATCTCTTAAAAAAAAAAAAATCTGAGACAGGGGTCTCACTCTGTCACCCAGGCTAGAGTGTAGTGGTGCGATCTCAGCTCACTGCAACCTACGCCTCCCAGGTTCAAGCAAACTCTCCTGTCTCAGCCTACCAAGTAGCTAATGCCACCATGCCTGGCTAATTTTTGTATTTTTAGTTGAGATGGGGTTTTGCCACGTTGGCCAGGCTGGTCTCAAACTCCTGACCTCAAGTGATCCGCCCGCCTTGGTGTCAGCCATCACGCCCGGCCTCTACAAATTTTTTTAACAATTAATCAAGCATGGTGGTGCATGCCTCTAGTCCTAGCTACCTGGAAGGCTTGAGGCAGGAGGATCTCTTGAGCCCAGGAGTTTGAGGCTACAGTGAGCTATGACTGCACCACTGCACTCCAACCTAGGCGATAGAGCAAGACCATATCTTTTAAAAAAATTTTTTAAATAGTTACTTGCTTTTAAAAACAGTAGTGACAAACTCTTACAATCCTCATCAGAACAAAATAGAGCATAAATTAAGACATTATCAAACCACCATACAATACAGTAGCAAAAATAAAAATAGGTTTTACGCAAAATACCATGTATCATCTGAGAAGTTCAAACAACTCTAAACATTTACTAATGAAGAAAAGGAATTGTTTAAGTTAGAACAGCAATTTTCAGGTCAAAAATATCAGTCGAATGACTCATGTGAGACTATGATGGTAGGTCTTCAGCCAGGCGTTTTTTGTTTGATTTGTTTTCATTTCTAACATTTCCAGATAACTTTGTTCAGGTGTAAAAGACTAAGATTCCTAGGATAGACCATATACATTATGTAAGCTAATTCTAACTAATCGTCTACAAACGGCCAAGTAAAACCTGAAAACAAAGTAACAACTCCTTCCTTACATACCAGTGGATAGCCAGGACACTCCAGGACTGAAGAGGGAGAGCAATAATAAGCATCACTGTTACCTGATTGTTCCTAAGGAGCCTTAGAACTTAAGACTATAGGTCACATTTCCATCTGGCAACTAAACCTTACTAGCCCTAATCAGCTTTTACCAAAAAATAAAACAAAACAAAACCCTGTGCCTTTTAAGTGTGACACTGCCTTCTGTTTTTTTTTTTTAAAGACAGAATCTTACTCTGTTGCCCAGACTGGAGTGCAGTGGTGTGATGTAAACCTCCGCCTCCTGAGTTCAAGTGATTCTCCTGCCTCAGCCTCCCAAGTAGCTGGGACTACAGGCACACGCCCCCATGTCTGGCTAATTTTTGTAATTTTAGTTGAGACAGGATTTTGCCACGTTGGCCAGGCTGGTCTTGAATTCCTGGCCTCAAGTGATCTGCTCACCTCAGCCTCCCAAAGTGCTGGGATTACAGGCGTGAGCAACTGCACCCGGCCCTGACTTCTGAATTATTAAAATAAAAATAAAGTAACAAAATTATAGCACACACACAGCATATGAACGTTCTTTCTGAAAGTGGACTGAAGACCAGGAAGTATCAGTTATAGACAATTCAATATACAATCTATCACTTATATGTTTTTTCTTTTTCCGAAAAACCTGCACCAAGGGGGAAGGCTTAGGACAAGTGCTACAGATAGCAAGTTAAACAAACATTTAATGCTTGAGTTTTAAAGTTCCTATGTTTTTTTATCAAGGACATCTTCTGTGGCTTATATAATGCTTTTGTACATCTGTCCTTTAGTAAATAGTATATATCCTGCCCCTATTATTAGAATTCTGCATAATTCATGTATGGCCCGAGATGAAATCTGATAAACTTCTTGAATTATGAAAATAAGAGAAAAACTAACTTTTCTCCTTATCTAGACCTGATCTTGGGATAAATGCAACTGATTAGAAGTCTCATACCTATAATGTCAACAGAATGCATCTCCTAGTGATCAACATACCTACTGAGGACCATGACCTCACATCTGTAATTCAAAAGACATCAAATAAATTTTATATCTAGCGTGTAAGTGTTGATTCTTTGTATGGGTAATAAATTCCAAGTATGCTATTATTGACTCTAACAAATAATTAACCATGTACTGGTCAAAATCTCACTGAAAAGTATTCCAATCATGAAAATCTATATACATCAAAATTGTATCAGTTTATGTCTCTCTAAAATGTGATGGATTAAAAAAACAAGAAAAAAACCATATGATTATTCTGTGACTTTTTCTCAGGCTGTGTTGATCAATAAATAATAATTTGAAGAGAAAGTGCAAATACAGTATTTAAATTCAGGATTAATTTTTAAAAATATTTTAAAATATACATTAATCATAATTACTTTTATGTCACGTTGAATTTTCAGCTAATATAAATATTTGATTGATTGTTTTAAGAGACAGGGTCTCACTATGTCACCCAGGCTGGAGTGCAGTAGCTATTCACTGACTCAATCATCACACACTACAGTCTCAAACTCCTGAACAGGGGCTAGGCGCGGTGGCTCATGCCTGCAATCCCAGCACTTTGGGAGGCTGACGCAGTTGGATCACTTGAGCCCAGGAGTTTGAGATCAGCCTGAACAATATGGCAAAACCATGTCTCTACAAAAAGCATACAAAAAATTATCTGGGCATGGTGGCATGTGCCTGTAGTCCTAGCTACTCCGGAGGCTGAGGTGGAAGTATCACCTGAGCCTGTGAGGTCAAGGCTGCGGTGAGCTGTGATTGCGCCACTGCACTCTTAACTTGAGTGACAGAGTGACAGCCTGTCTCAAAAAAAAAAAAAAAAAAAAAAACCTCCTGGGTTCAAGTGATCCTCCCACCTCAGCCTCCCAGGGGACCACCATGCTCAGCTTAAATACGTACTTTAAAATCAATTTCCACATATAAACATTTTACGCATTTATAAACAGATAAATCAGACCTGTGTCTAAAAGAAAGACCTGTATTTATATACCATAGGATTATACTGCAAGACTAAAAACAACCTAAATATCCAAAAGGAATAGTTTCACATCAAGTCTAAAATATAATATACAATCTTAAAATTATCATTATGAAAAATCATTTGTATGATTTTAAGAACACAAAATAGAATTATTATACATGATGTAAAACAATGCATATTTTTATGCAGGTATATTCTATACCTGTATAAAAAGTACATATATGTGAGGCCAGGCATGGTGGAGCATGCCTGTAATCCCAGCACTTTGGGAGCCCAAGGTGGGCAGATCACTTGAGGTCAGGAGTTCAAGGTCAGCCTGGCCAACATGGCAAAACCCCGTCTCTACTAAAAATACAAACAAATTAGCTAGGCATGGTGGCAGGTGCCTGTAATCCCAGCTATTCAGGAGGCTAAGGCAAGATAATCGCTTGAACCCAGGAGGCAGAGGTTGCAGTGAGCCAAGATCGCACCACTGCACTCCAGCCTGGGCATACAAAAAATAAATAAATAAAAATAAATACATATATATACACACACACACACATATATATACATATACACACACACACGTGAACCAGGACTGAAAGGGAACAAGTTAAAATAGCAGAATATGTGACTAGACTTTTAAGTGACTTTATCTCCTTTTTCAATTATCATTAATAAACTGCTTAAATATTTATGAGTTTCAAAGTAAACATTTACTACCAATTTATAGACTGTTAATTTCCTCAGTGTTGGAATAGTATATATAGGGCCATGGGCATCAGTGGAGCCAGCAGATATTTTAAACCAGAATTTAGAGTTGGTTTTTAAGTGTATGCACCTTCTCAAGTCTTGAAGATTGAAGTTGGAATCAAACTCCCTTGAATGTAAGAAAGCTTGCATTTGGGGAAAACTATGCAGATCAAACACCTGCAGAATAAAGTTCTCTCTGATAGGAGAGTCCTTTCTAATGAATGAATTTAAAGATATACATCCAAGTGCATTTTGTGCTCCAGAGTATCTTAAATACTTACCTTCATCTGCCCTATTAATTTCATGTTCAGGAAGCCTGGAGCTGCTGGGTCTGGAAGGTGAACCCACAGATGGCTGCAATGAAGGAAGTTCATCAACATCTCTCAAATTAGCAAGCATATCTTGGAGTTTTGACCTATTGGGCCCTAGCCCAAAAAAGTGGGGGGAGGGGAAGATAAAAAAGAAAAAAGAGAATTATCCAACTGCCTCAAAATGGTATCATAAGCCTTATTTTCCATCCATCAATATTTACCTTTAAAAATATTCTACTAGATTAATAAGTATTTTCTAGTTTTCAAATTATTGTAAAAGTTTATTATTCTTGAAAAGAATTATACTGTTTAAGCAAATGGGATAATACCACTATTTACATAAAAAAGAATGCTCATGTCCAGTTAGACCATGAAAAATAATTCTTTAACCACTGAATATTGCTCTAAATGCAGCCAGATACAGATTGTGAATCTACTGTGCACTGAATTAAACAATAACATCCCTGTTTGTTTACATTAAGTTGCATTAATTGCCTTACATCCTGAAGCTATGGTACCCGAGGTGAAGTCTCATGCCCTACTGAATACTTACCTGAACTTTGATTCTTCATTCTCCCACATCCCTGTTTTGACTGTTTTATATAGGATAGAGGCTGAAACAGATCTTCAGTAGTTTTTCCTGTTATAAGTTTAATTAAGAATGGGAAAATCTTACCCAAAGTCTGTTACGGTTTTTTCCTATACCAGCAAAGAATATAACTATTTTTAAGCAATTTAATGCCTAGAAATATATTTCAAGATGGTATGATTGGAGTACATGATTTGACTGGAAATATCTCTACTAGACCACATTGAAAAGACTCAAACTTTTCCAATGAGTACTAGTTCAATTAAAAAAAAAAAAACTTCATGGTGGTTTATAAGTCAATGCTTTATATCAATTCAAAGCATGGCTTCAGTTCTATTTTTATCCTAAGTCTTTACTTGTTCCCAGACTGCTATTTTTATCAAGATAACATGAACTGAAGACATTAAACAAAATGTGCTGAAATGTGTAGTCCCTCTCTCTTCAATGAAAGATGTTAAAATTTCTCCCTTACAGTGTCATTTTTCTTCACCATACTAAAACCATATGCTAGATGTCTGAACACACTGTAATCTCCCAATTTAAGAAATCCAATTGCTTCTATTAGTAGGAATATTGTTCCAGTCAAATGGTGCAGTTTCAGTTAAGTGCTAAATTCCAACTACAGCAATGCCTTGGTATTTGACAAGAACAGAATAATCAATGGAAAAGTAGATGGATTGTGCGTTAAGTCCTGGTTACCTTTCCAACTAAAAGATCTTTTATATTCCAAGACATTCATTTTTGTAGCATAATGACCTAAAGAAATATATCAACATTAAGTTAATCTGGAAATTATTTCTCACATATGATATCCAAATTTTCCTCAAAATTTCAGTTTAAGTGGTTTTTTGACATGACTCCAAAGCCATGACAAATCATCTCCCTATGCTTTTTAAGATTAAATTGTCTATCAGTAAGTATATTTGGCTACAAGGTACAAAATGTGCTTATGTTTTAATATCAATCTTTCTCATTCTGATTTTAATCTATATTGAGATAGCATTAAACAACATCATCTCTCATTATGTAATGGCTGATACTATGTTTTAACATCAATAACAGACACTGACTTTTTATCAAATCAAGCTAAACACTTGTAAATTCTAAAATATTTTAAATAAAGGTTTAAATGCTTTTAAGTAATGTTTTAAGTTTAAAAGAATGTCCTAACAGGAATGATGGTCTTTAATAAGCTTTAGCATCACTACAGAGAGAGAAAAAGAAAAAGCACATCTTTCCAGTGTTTCGCAACTTTAAAATACATTTCTCGCTAAATTAGATATTAATCTCACTTTATACTACCTTAATATCTCAAATAATCAAATTCCTATTGCCATAAAAGGGAGGCCCATATTATCAGTGAGGGCAGAAACACAAGGAGGTAATAGTTTAGCCTTGTTCCCCTAAGATGATTTAAGACTGTTTTCAGGAATGGTTTGCAAGCTTTTGTATTTCCATTTTGCATTCTTAACTAGATTCATTGCTAAATAATTTGCATAATGAAATAATTAAACATATATGATTCACAGGGCTAGAAATTTCCTTCTGGCTTTTGTTTTTGATGTGGCACATATTTTATTAAAAAGGAAAAAAGGAAGGCCGGGCGCGGTGGCTCAAGCCTGTAATCCCAGCACTTTGGGAGGTCGAGGCGGG
>NW_016820246.1:303108-312376 GCF_001698545.2 Rhinopithecus bieti | reverse complement strand
AGACTCCATCTCAAAAAAAAAAAAAAATTTTTTTTTGTAGAGATGAAGTCTCGCTAGGTTGGCCAGGCTGGTCTCAAACTCCTGGGCTCAAGCAATCTTCCCACCTCAGTCTCCCAAAGTGCTGGGATTACAGGCATGAGCCACCGCACCCAGCTAACCACTCTATTTTGAATTGTAAACTGCCCTCTCTACCCTACACTGACCTGAGCTCTCCCTATCTCCCTTACTCTGTACTTTTTCTACTTTCCAAAGCATTTATCACCTTCTGACATACTATATCCTCTTAGTGTAATGTAAGCACCAGAAGCATAAGGATCTTCACCTAGAAAACCTGGCAAATAGAAAGCACTTGATCAGTATTTGTTGAATGAATGATCGGAGTAAACCAAAGTGAATCATAATAAACAGAAATCTGTTTTTAACAATTTGAGTTTCAATCCAGTTTAGACAACTGTTTCCTGGGCCTCTGAATATAATACTATTAAAAATCACTTTAAACAACACTTTTACACACTTAACTATAATCTATCAATAGGAAAAACATTCTTTATCTTCCCAGAAAGATGTAACAATTAAAAATGTTAATTTTCATCAATCAAGTCTTAATAATAAATTAAACTAGATGGCTTTTGGGTCCCCAGAATGTCTTCAGGTTTTTGAAGTTAAAATGTAGCCTTATAATCTTACTAGACTCATAAAAACAATAATAATCATGGAAGATGTATGGTAAAATCTTTTGCTTGCGAGACTCTAGCCAGATTCTGAACCTAAGCATATTCCTCTTTTTTTTTTGGTGGAGTGGGGAGGCAGTACAGTAGAAGAGAGATGGAGTGAACCCTTAAAATGGTTTAAATGTTCACTCAATTAGACAAGTTTTGCAATCTAGTTTTTGTTAATTTGTTAAAAGTGAACCCTTTGAATCTGAATTATAAAATTCTAAAACACACAAGTCAAACGACTGGTAAAGAAATCTCCAGTAAACTGAAAGATTCCATTTACTCATGCTCACTAACAGAACTATCCAGAAAACTCAGTTGTGAGAACAGTCACACATGTGACTCATATAGTAGGCTAAGTAAAATGTACACACATGTATCATATAATACACTGAGCTATGACTCATACATTAAAGTAAAGGAAGTTATACAAGGAACAGTGCAGCTGTCCTTGGGAAAAACCAACCTCCGGTACCCTTGCGATATGATTCACAATTAAAACAACCAAGTATATCTATGCAGATGTGTGATACCTCACAGAAAGACCTCAGTGCGGCACGGCAGATGCAGCTATGTTGGTGGACTTGCCTAAAATATGAGTAACTTGATACACAAGCTCAGCAGGGAATAAGACAGAATAGAGGCTTGTTTCACTTTAACTTCCATTTGGTTTCCAGACCTGCTTTCTTGAAAGAAAAGCCAGTCACTAGATAGCCACTGTATTCTTCAGTGACTAAATAAGTATCTTAGATAATTCTTCAATTATTTGCTACAAAAAAAGGAAAGAAGTGCCATTGGTACCATGACAGAGTCCCTGAAGGTAATGGAAAATTTACACGGTTTAAGGAAAAGTAAAGGCATAAGAAAAATTTATTGTGTGCTATGGTTATAAAGTTACTATTGTCAATATTATCAATGCACAAGAAAACTTTCTTTTTTTTTTTTGAGACAGAGTCTCACTCTGTTGCCCAGGCTGGAGTGCAATGGTGCAATCTCGGCTCATTGCAACCTCTGCCTCCCAGGTTTAAGTGATTCTCTTGCCTCAGCCTCCCAAGTAGCTGGGATTTCAGGCACCCGCCACAATGCCCAACTAATTTTTGTATTTTTAGCAGAGACAGTGTTTCACCAGGTTGGCCAGGCTGGTCTCAAACTCCTGACCTTAGGTGATCCACCCGCCTTGGCCTCCCACAGCGCTGGGATTACAGGCGTGAGCCACTGCGCCCGGCCCAGAAAACTATTTTTTAATGATTCTGGGGCAAATGAACCTACCAATCATCCTAGAAAGTAATTTTCAACTGAATCCAAAGGGCAAGAAGTCAGCTGGACTTAGAAATACAATCAGTTTCTTGCTCTCATAGGAAGCTCCAATATAAAAGCAAAATAATACACTACAAGTGACTATCCCTTTCCCGAAATGCTTGGGACTAGAAGTATTTCGGATTTCAAATTATTTTGGATTTTGGAATATTTGTATTATACTGGTTCAGCACCCCCCAATCCAAAAATCCAAAATCCAAAATGCTCCAATGCATATTTTCTTTAAGTATCATGTCAGTGCTCAACAAGTTTCAGAATTTGGAGCATTTCAGATTTCAAATTTCACATCAGGGATAGACAGTCAACCTTACTTAAGTAACTTACTTAACACCTCAACAAAAAGAGTCATTAAAAGATTCAACAGATGGGCCAGGCCTGGTGGCTCATGCTTGTAATCCCTCAGCTTTGGGAGGCCGAGGCGGGCGGATCATTTGAGGTCAGGAGTTCGAGACCAGCCTGACCAACATGGTGAAACACCGTCTCCACTAAAATACAAAAAATACTCAGGCGTGGTGGAAGGCACCTGTAGTCCCAGCTACTCCGGAGGCTGAGGCAGGGGAACTGCTTGAACCCAGGAGGCGGAGATTGCAGTGAGCCAAGATCATGCCACTGCACTCTAGCCTAGGTGACAGAGTGAGAACTCCGTCAAAAAAAAAAAAAGAGATTCAACAAATGCCCTTATTATAATGGTTTGTGATAACTAAGCAGGGGGCGGGGGGAGGTTGAAGTCTACCCTGAATGCAAGGCAGAAAAATTAGCAACATAACAAAATATCTCTTCTAGACCTTGTGCTACTGGGATTGCTCAATATTTACAGAGGAAGAACATCTCCTTGAGGCAAGCACAAATCAATTTTATTGTATAATGTCTCCGATGGAAAAGAAGGTTACAAAAAATCTATTTTAGTTTGTTAAAAACATTAGGAAACCTTTTCCTTAACTTACCTAACAGAGTTTTCTTATCAGTCACTACATATAATAACCAAGCAATCATGAAGGAGGAAAATTTCAACAAAATTTTAAATGAATGAGAGAAGGAAAAGATATCTTACTTTTTTCATTTTGGCTTTAGAATTCTTTCATTTTCCTTCAGAGAAGAAACATACCAAAAAAACAGGGATTTAATTAGTATTTCTAACGTGTATAACTAAAAATGTAAAAAAAAGAAGTTCTTCATTTTAAGCAAAACACACTAAGTAACAGTTGGACAGAAGTAATACCTGTGTTCCAGTCTTATAGCCTGTGTTCTAGTTCTTAAAGGTATATGAGAATCTGTATTTATCCCAAGTAAATTAACATAGAAACAGAAAACCAAATGCTCACTTACAATTCAGAGCTGAATAGTAGGTACTTATGGACATAAAGACAGCAACAAAGACACTGGGGACTACTAGACGCGAGAGGCAGGAAGGGTAGTAAAGGCTGAAAAACCAACTGGTAAGTAAGGGTACTATGCTCAGTACATGGGTGACGATATCATTCATATCCTAAACTGCATCATCACACAATACAACCAAGTAACAAACCTGCAAATGTACTCCCAAAACTAAAATAAAAGTTGAAAAAGAAAAAAACAAACACACAACCAAAAAAATACTATTTATAAACAGGGTAATCTGTATAATTTGGGACTTAAATCTTTTTTATTGAGGAGACCACTCAATATTGAAAAGATAACAATTGGCTGCAAATTATTTACATATATGGGAAACTGAAATCAAATCTTCAGTTATTCATGCAACATGAAGAAATGATTTTAAAATTCATATGGAGAATTCAAGTTCAAACATCATGAAAGGTTGGACCCAAACCAACAGATCCCTATCCTCTTCTGGGAAGAACATAATATAAAACTTAACTTTAAAAAAGTAAATACAAGGTTGGGAGCAGTGGCTCATGCTTGTAATTCCAGCACCTTGGAAGGCTGAGGCGGGCAGATCACCTGATGTCAGGAATTTCAAGACCAGCCTGGCCAACATGGTGAAACCCTGCTTCTACTAAAAATACAAAAATTAGCCGGGTGTGGTGGCGCACACCTGTAGTCCCAGCTACTCAGGAGGCTGAGGCATGAGAATTGCTTGAACCCGGGAGGTTGCAGTGAGTTGGGATCATGCCACTGCACTCCAGCCTGGGTGACAGAGTGAGACTTGGTATCAGAGAGAAAAAAAAAAAGAGTAAACACACTGCTGAGCTTAGAAAGAAAAACAATGAAAAATGTCAGGTGCCAGTAATAAAGCATAAACATAGCCAGACCCTGCTGCTGCAACTCAGTGGGATATCTGTCCTGGCTATAAGCCTTAATGCCTGTATAAAAAGTCAATATACAACTCTAAGTAAGATTTCTTTACATATGTTACAGACAATTAAAAATATAATTTCAATATAGCACTGCTTTGAATAGCAAAAAAACTAAGAGTACTTTTAATGATCTATGCACAAAATTTTACAGGAAAATTAAACAACTTTTTTTTTGAGACAGAGTCTCGCTCTCGCACCCAGGCTGGAGTGCAGTGGTGCGCAACCTCCACTCACTGCAACCTCCACCTCCCAGGTTCAAGCGATTCTCCTGCCTCAGCTTCCCGAGTAGCTGGGACTACAGGCGTGTCCCACAACGTTCGGCTAATTTTTTGTATTTTTAGTAGAAACGGGTTTAACCGTGTTAGCCAGGATGGTCTCAATCTCCTGACCTCGTGATCTGCCCACCTTGGCCTCCCAAAGTGCTGGGATTACAGGCGTGAGCCACTGCACCTGGCCAACAACGTTTTAAGGTCATAAAATGAATAAATATCCTATGGTGAAGAACAGTAAAAAAGAAAAGAAAAAATATCTATTTAATATAGCTGTTTAAATAAAAGTAGATAAAAAGTTCATAATGTGGTATATCTACATCTAAATAATAAATTCTATAAAACAGTTTTATATCATGTTTGGAGCTACTTTTATCTTTATGGATGAAATATTAACTTAAAGGAACGTCTATTTCAAATAAAAAAACGGGTTCATCTTTTAAGAAAACTTAGTGGAAGTTTTCATATAAAGATAAACAAAAAATAATATCAAAACGATACATTACATTCTCCCAACAAATAAATACTTGCCCAAATATTAAGCCATTAAGGTCTTTTCAATCTAGCAAATGTTCTTAAATTTCAGTGGGTGAAAAGCAACACAAACCATAAATCTTATCCTAAATGTCTTCATGAAAATCTAAATATAAACTTAAGAGTATTTGAATATTTGCAGATCACAAGGTCAGGAGTCTGGGACCAGCCTGGCAAACGCAGTGAAACCCCGTATCTAATAAAACTACAAAAAATTAGCTGGGGGTGGTGGCGGGCACCTGTAATCCCAGATGCTTGGGAGGCTGAGGTAAGAGAATTGCCTGAACCCTGGAAGCGGAGGTTGCAGTGAGCTGAGATCGCACCACTGCGCTCCAGTCAGGCAACCGTGTGAGACTCTGTCTCAAAACAAACCAACCAACCAATCAACCAGAAAACATTTGGCTGGGCACAGTGGCTCAACCTGTAATCCTAGCACTTTGGGAGGCTGAGGTAGGAAGATCACTTGAGCCCAGGAGTTAGAGACTAGCCTGGGCAATATAGTGAAACCCATCTCTATTTTTTTATTAATAAATAAGTAAATAAATAAAAGCAATATTCATCAATAGTATCATTTAGTGTAATTTTCTGTTTTAGTTAAAATTCTCAAATATGGGCAAAAATATGTCATTCATTCATTCATTCATTCATTCATTCATTCATTCAGAGATGGGGTCTCACTATATCTCCCAGGCTGGTCTGGAACTCCTGGGTTCAAGTTATCCTCCCGCTTCAGACTCTGGAGTCGCTGAGATTACAAGTATGAGCCACTGCGCCCAGCCTTATTTAAATTTAACATAAGTTGGAAAACTTTAATGTCAAAATTCCAACTCTCGGCCGGGCACAGTGGCTCACGCCTGTAATCCCAGTACTTTGGGAGGCTGAGGCAGGCGGATCACCCGAGTTCAGGAGTTCAAGATCATCCTGGCCAAGGAGGCAAAGCCCAGTCTCTACTAAAAGTACAAAAATTAGCTGGGCTTGGTGGTGCACACCTGTAGTACCAGCTACTCGGGAGGCTGAGGCAGGAGAATGGCGTGAACCGGGGAGATGGAGCTTGCAGCGAGCCGAGATTGCGCCACTATACTCCAAACTGGGCAACAGAGCAAGACTCTGTCTCAAAAAAAACAAAAAAATCCAACTATTTTCTCATTAATACTTTAGCATGTCTTAGCTAAGTCTTCCATACAATCACATCTCTATGCCATTAATTTGTATTGAAATAAATATAATTGGACATTTAACAAATCGATACATTCTAAAATCTCATTGTGAGGTGTCAGAAAATTGCAAACAACTTTTTGCAGATTCAAAACCAAAGACTCTTGTAAACTATTTGAAAACAGGGGAATGGAAATAAGGTAATCTTCTGTATGTTTGCCTCTCACCTTTCCCCTATGCCAAAGCACAATCCTGAAAAAGTAAATTACAATACCAAATTATAGCATGTAATCCTATTTCCTCTGTATAAGGACTCTACCTTCTCAGCGGCAGAAAACTTAAGAAAATTTTCAGCCAAACATTAAAGAATGCTAAATAATGTTTAATTTCAAAATGTGTTAAATACAAATTAATTATTTTTCACAAGGTTTAGTAAATTCTTGCTGTCATGAACTGTTATGAACTGTGAAAGATTACTATGTTAGTCATATTTACCTTGTGGATATGTGAATACTATAGAAGTTACCTACCTATAAATGCAAAATATGGTCTACACTTTAAAAACAGAGAAAGCGGGCTGGGCACAGTGGCTCACGCCTGTAATCCCAGCATTTTTGGAGGCCAAGGCAGGTGGATCATGAGGTCAGGAGATCGAGACCATCCTGGCTAATACAGTGAAACCCCGTCTCTACTAAAAATACAAAAAATTAGCCGGGCATGGTGGCAGGCACCTGTAGTCCCAGCTACTGGGGAGGTTGAGGCAGAAGAATGGTGTGAACCCAGGAGGTGGAGCTTACAGTGAGCCGAGACCGTGCCACTGCACTGCAGCCTGGGAGACAGCGAGACTCCATCTTAAAAATAAATAAATAAACAAACAAACAGAGAAACTGGCTGGGTGCTGTGGCTCAAGCCTGTAATCCCAGCACTTTGGGAGGCTGAGGTGGGTGGATCACCGGAGGTCAGGAGTTCGAGACCAGCCTGGCCAAAATGGCGAAACCCTATCTCTACTAAAAATACAAAAATTTGCCAGGCATGGTGGCAGGTGCCTGTAATCCCAGCTACTAGGGAGGCTGAAGCCGCCCCGGGAGGCAGAGGTTGCAGTGAGCCGAGAGTGCCATTGCACTCCGGCCTAGGCAACAAAAGCAGAACTCCATCTCAAAAAGAAATAAATAAATAAAAACAGAGAAACCAATTACCCATTCCTTTTCCTCAAAGAAGCAAAAAATTTCCTAGTCCTCCCTTAACAGGTCTTAATGTAATCTAATTTGTAGATTTGTCAATTAAAGAGCAGGAGACCAACAGTTAATGTGCCAGAATAGCTAAACAGAAAGAAAGATTTTGTCACTTACTTTCCCCAATATATTTAGTTTTTTTGAAAACTAGTTTCCTAAACCCTTCATAAGAAAATGTGTGCTCTTGTTTTAAGTGAAATGTATACGACACATAGTAAAATATAACTTCAAAATCGAAGATGAAATATCCTTAAAATTTCGCTTTAGGGTTGAAAGAAAACCTTGAAAGTAGGAAGTTATATTAGGTAATCAGCAGAACTATACGGTGTAGCAGCCAAAAAATTACAAGTGTGAAAATAACTTCATCCTTTTTTTATGAGACAGGGTCTTACTCCGTCACTCAGGCTGGCGTGGCTTGATCATGGCTCACTTCAACCTCCCCAGGCTCAAATGATCCTCGCATCTTGGCATCCCAAGCAGCTGAGACTACAGGCACACGCCACCATGCCCAGTTAATTTTTGTATTTTTTTTGTAGAGATAGGGTTTTGCCATGTTGCCCAGCCTGGTCTCAAACGTCTTGACTCAAGCAATCCTCCCACCTTGGCCTCCCAAAGTCCTGAGATCACAGGTCTGAGCCACCCAGCCAACTTTATCAATTTTTTTAAAGAATAAAACATTCAAAATTTAAAGTTCAACATAGTTAAGCTGGCCCCAAAGGAAAGCTCCAATGAGGCTGAGAGTGGTGGCTCATATCTCTAATTCCAGCATTTTGGGAGACCAAGGTAGGAGGATCACTTAAACCCATTTTGAGACCAGCCTGGGTGACATGGCAAGATCTTGTCTCTACTAAAAACCAAAAACAGTTGCCAGGCGTAATGGTGCATGCCTGTGATCACTTGAGCCCAGGAGGTTGAAGCTGTAGTTTGTTGTATTCAAGCCACTATGCTCCAGTCTGGGATCAGAGTGACACTTTATCTCAAAAAAAAGAAAAGCTCCAAGGAAAATGAAGTACACAGAGTGTAAACTAATGAAATAATGAAATTCTTCAATCTCAAGAGAAAATTTCTTTCATTTTCAATCTCTGTCTCTGTCTCTCTCTCTCTCACACACAAATATACATACATCTGATGAAATTAATCACTTTTGTTTTGAAGGATTTATCACAATCCTACCTTAAGTCGATTCAATTACTTTCTTCAGAAAGTATGCCATTGGGCCAGGCACAGTGGCTCATGCCTGCAAACCTAGCACTTTGGGAGGTCGAGGCAGGTGGATCACCCCGAGGTCAGGAGTTCAAGACCAGCCTGGCCAACATGGCAAAACCCCGCCTCTACTAAAAATACAAAAATTAGCTGGGCACGGTCGTGGGCACCCGTAATCCCAACTACCTGGGAGGCTGAGGTAGAAGAACAGATTGAACCTGGGAGGCGGAGGCTTCAGTGAGCCGAGATTGCCGCACTGTACTCTAGCCTGGGTAACAGAGCTGGACTCCATCTCAAAAAAAAAAGTGTACCTTTGTTCTGTTAAATAACTTGATAGCGATAATGTCTCCATACTAGAATGATCTATGCTGTGGAAGTTTCCCCAAAATACTTGTTTTAACTCTTATTAGATGTTTAAAATATTCGATTTTTTAGAACATTTTGAGAATAAAAATTCTATGCCTTGTACAAACTGTCAAATCTTAAACTACAATGACTGACTGACTACAATTTTCTAACTTTTTTTTTTTTTTTTTTTTTTTTTT
>NW_016820246.1:299221-302403 GCF_001698545.2 Rhinopithecus bieti | reverse complement strand
GCCCGGCCGTAATTCAAATTATTTTATACTGTATTTTTTTTTTTTTTTTAAATGAGGTAGTTATACAATGTTCTTTAAACATACACACACAAACACCCTGGATAAAGGGTGCTAGTAGTAACAAGTTCACAGAATGTTCAATATTTCAACATTATAGTTAAGATGTTGCCCTCCTGGTAAAATATAAATTTCTTTTATTTACTTAACATCTCTGGTTGGATCCAGTATGCTTCCTTACCCCAGTCTGTTCCATCGCCTGCACTTCTAGATTCATTGTCTCCTTCCTCTGATGTAACCAAGAAGTCAAACTCCTTTAGAGCTTCTTTTGTATCTCGATCTTCACTGCTGTCAGACAATGCTTTTTTCCTAACAATCTGATGAAAAAACATGCTAAATTAAATAAGAGATAGTTTCCCTTCACCACTGAATAAGAAAATTCAATTATTTTCTTCAGAAAGTGTACCTTTGTTGTGTTAAATAACTGTACGATCTAACTCAGTGAAAATCACATAGTTTTAAAAAAGATGTACATTATAAATTTTAAAGCAGTAATTTAGACTTTGTTCAACGGTATTACGGCTTGTTTTAAGTAAACCAATGGAACCACATACTGAAATATAAGACATGTATTGAAACAGCAGCTAGTTGATTTACAAGGTACTTTGTTAGGTTCCCATAATTATTTCTACTGTCCCAACCTTGCATCAGTTTTCTCTAGTGGCTTTCCATGTATTTAATTTTTTCCCTAAAATGTTGATTTTTCAGAGTGCATCTAACTTAGATTTTACACCAAATTGGTAAAGGCTGTTATGTTTCATTTTTCTATATTTAGAAATAACTCTGGAATTATAAATCCAGTTGAAGGGCTAAAACTTAAGCTTAATATATGCAAAGACAATTTTTGAGATCTACACGCCTAAGCTCTTTATGAATTATCTCCTTCTCAATCACCTTTACCAACATGGGCATAAAGAAATTAGGATGCTAGGTTTGCATTTTCTTTGAATAAAATTTCAATATCTCAGTTTCTCTCGACTTCAGCTTCTTCACTTCATGCAAAACAGAAATAGCATGATATGATCAAATATTATCACTGGACTATAGTGAGTGGCTTAAAAATACAAAAGTTTTACAGACAGACCAACAGGATAGACTAGAGAGTTCAGAAGTAGACCCCAAGACATGACAAACATGTAACTTGTGTGGCCCTGTTCCCATGCTGATAATTGGTATCATTCATCAATCACAGCATTCGTCATCAAAGACAAGATACAGCCTCAGAAATCCTTCTCAGCACAGCACTCCAAGAAACCACTACCAACAGAACAAAGGTGGCATCATAGATAAAACCTATCTGGCCTTAACTGTCCTGGTACATATAAAAACTGGATAGGAGAAATCAAAGGAGTATTTAATGACACTAGAATAATTTGTTTAACTATTTGGGATATTTTCCTAAAATCAAGAAATACTTCTATGCTTACAGCACCTCCCACTCTTAACATCTAGCAAATCTATTAGACAAACAAAAAAAGCAAGATCAGTGTGGCAGACTGGGACAGAAAACCCATGCTGAATGTGTATTCTTTTATAAATACAAACCATATTCTAATATTCTGTTCTAATTTTCCCTAGGTAGCCAGCCTAAGGTAGAAAGGTGTATCTGGGCCGAGCACGGTGGTTCATGCCTGTAATACCAGCACTTTGGGAGGCCGAGACAGGTGGATCACAAGGTCAGGAAGCCGAGATCATCCTGGCTAACACAGTGAAAACCCCGTCTCTACTAAAAATACGAAAGAAAAAATTAGCCGGGCGCGGTGGCGGGCGCCTGCAGTCCCAGCTACTTGGGAGGCTGAGGCAGAAGAATGGCGTGAACCCAAGAGGCGGAGCTTGCAGTGAGCCGAGACTGCACCACTGCGCTCCAGCCTGGTGACAGTGTAAGACTCCATCACAAAAAAAGAAAAGAAAAGAAAAGAAAGGTGTATCTGAAGAGTTATGCCAACAGGACACCCCAATTCTCAGAGTTCTACATATAAATATATTGCCTAATCTATCTTCTTTTACCCTAGAGGCTTAATGTCTCCCTCTTCTAGACTCTGATGAGTTGCCAGCTGTAATTCAGAGGGACCATCACCAACATCTTACAGACAGAGTCCTTGTTCTCACTGCCTGACAAAAAGACCAGGGAAAATCCATAAGAAGTACGTGGAACTTCAAATTGCAAGTCTGAATGTATTTTCAACATTAAATACGGTATTAAGTAACAAAAGCAACTCTTGGGGAAAAAAACCTGTTACTAGTCTCATCGCCTCAGTATAACCTTACGAAGAATAAAGATAAATGACATATTTATTACTATCATTGCAGATTACTATTTACTAAGTATCCTACTTTAAATAAATAAACCAAAAGTCCTCTGCTTTTAATGTTTAGGTATAGAAGAAAAATGAATTGTGTTTACCACTGGAGAACAGGATTAGAATAGGAAGGGGTACAGTTTGTAATAATAAGCATATATTACTTTTCTTCCTGACACAGAAGGTTCCACTCCACTTCCACCTTCAATCAGCTTATAAACCAATTTAAGAAATTAAGAGAAAACCAAAGACGTTATGGGTTGCATAGGATGTCTAAGCAGATTAGAAAATGAATAAACTGTCACTTCAAAACCATTAGGAGGGCCATGACACAAAGGGACACGGGATTCTTTATACTGTGGCTAAAAAAAGAGTTAATAGCTCTTAGTTCCATTCTTTTTCCTCCTAAAGTTCCTGAATGTGGAGACTAAATGTTGCTGCAGAAGTTAGCCTTCACACAGTTTGAAACTCATCACTTTTTACACGCATGTATAATCTCAAGGTTGTTATTACACTTAACTGGTGATGATGAGAATGCTAATAATAATGACAGCAAAGAAAAATAAGGGCCAAGTGCAGTGACTCACGCCTGTAATCCCTGTACTTTGGGAGGCCGACAAGGGTCGGCCTCATATGAGAAAGAAGAGCCTCATATCCTCTTCTTTCTCTTTGCCATCTTTGGAGTTTGTTCTTCAGGTTACATGTGGGATTATTTTCCACCTCTGCATCTTCTTCTTTTTCTTCATTATCTGCCTCTTCACCTTCTTTTACATTTCTTTCTTTCATTCGTTCGTTCGTTCATTCTTTTTTTTTTTTTTTTTTTTT
>NW_016820246.1:274504-298931 GCF_001698545.2 Rhinopithecus bieti | reverse complement strand
TTTTTTTTTTTTTTTTTTTTTGAGACGGAACTTTGCTCTTTTCACCCAGGCTGGAGTGCAGTGGCACAATCTCGGCTCACTGCAACCTCTGCCTCCGCGATTCTCTTGCCTCAGGCTCCTGAGTAGCTGGGATTATAGGTGTATGTCACCATGCCCCACTAACTTTTTGTATTTTTAGTAGAGACAGGCCTCATCATGTTGGCCAGGATGGTCTTGAACTCCTGACCTTGTGATCCGCCCGTCTTGGTCTCCCAAAGTGCTGGGATTACAGGCGTGAGCCTCTGCGCCCAGCCAAAACTAAAAAAATTTTTTAGTGCAGTGGTATGATCATGGTTCACTGCAACATCAAATTCCTGGGTTCAAGCGATCCTCCTTCCTCAGCCTCCTGTGTAGTTGGAAATACAGGTGTGTGCCATCACACATGGCTAATTAAAAAAAAATTTTTTTTTAGATATGGGGTCTTGCTATGTTGCTTAGGCTTATGTTGCCTGGCCTCAACTGATCCTCCCACTTCAGCCTCCTGAGTAGCTGGGGTTACAGGCACAAGCCACTGCACCCAGCACAGAACTACTATGATCTGCACTAATTAGAAGACAGTATATTTATTATGTTGCTTACTTAAAAAGATAACAGTCTATGGTTTAGGAATTTCTAGTAAGATCATATGTAATAGTTTTAATAATTGGTTTATGAATGTTTTAAATATTTAAATTGATATTACTAACAGAAACATATAGCATCATGATTCAAGGCATTATTTAATACTGAGCTATGAATGAAGTATTCTGATGGAAAAATAATATCTCAATGCCAGCATCCCATAGAAATCACAAGGGGCTACACAATTTCCACATGATCAGGACACAGAAAAAGTGTCACAGAAATTTAGGTTTTCCTTTTACTATGGTAAATTGAGACATATGCTACTACTGCTTGTTTGGATAAGAAAAATTGGAAGTTACTACTTGAAGTTCAAATAATTTCCATGGCAAGGCTTTATCAGTAGAGTACTACCGAATAGTGGTGAGGGAAAACAATAATCTGGTAGTAATAATTTGAGTCTCTGATGGCGCCCAAGAAACAGAAGGCATAAAACACAGAGAGGTTACACTTAGAAAGCACTTTATAGTTAAACAGATCATTTTCGCACATATTGTCTCTTTGTTCCTCACAAAATCCTCCATGGTTAAAATGGCTATTTATAACGATCCTCATTTTACAAAGGAAAAAAACTAAGCCTGAAGCATTAAGAAACACAAATAGTGGCAAAACTGGAGCTTAAACCCAAGTCTTTATTTAGAGGTCCAATCTGCTTTATATTACTTTACCTTCCTCCTCTCTATTCATAAATTAATGTGAAAGAAAAAATGCAAACATTTTCCTAGACAAAGCAAAACATGTCCTCATATCTTAAAAAAGAAGGAAAAGGAGTAGGAGGAAGAAGAAAGAAGAGAGAGAAGGGAGAAGGGGAGAAAAGCGAAGAGAGAAGAAAAGGGGAAAGAGGGAAAAAGAGACAAAAATAGAGAAGGGAAGAGAAATAAGTAGCTACTTAGAGACATCTCTCATTCCAAGAAACTGCCATGGGAAAGTCAATAAGCTTATAAACATCTGAACAAAACTTGAGAAGAATCCTAAACAATTTTGAAGAAATCTAATGGAAGAGTTCTGAAAGTCTACAGAATTTGTCTACTAAAACAATCCTGACAAGAGAGACAAAAACTGCATATATTAGAGCTGATGCTAGTCGCCATCAGGCACCATGATGTGTCTGTCAATTCTATTCTCTTATAACAACCAATAACCCTGCATTGTTTTAACACACAATATTTACTATATTCATCTGCCCCACAGAAAAGTTGTCCTGTTCAATGAATGAACAAAAAGTCAAAAAGTGAGGAATTTCAAGAGAAAGCTACTATACTAAAATATTCTTAACTTGAAATCAATATTACAAACTCTCATAAATGTCTCCGAATTCATGAAAAAGAAAAAGCTAGGGGTTAAGATTAAAGAACATGGATTCTTTTATGCATTATACAGTATGTATTATAGTCCCTAAAAATATTTATATCGTATGAGTTATCTAACTCACTGTTGAAGTATCAATGACGCTTTTCTCTCTTCCATCAAGGTCATCATCTTCATCTTCATCACTGAAATCTGCAGCTGCACTTTCAAGGAATTTGAAATTATCCAGCACGGAGGCAGAATCTGTTAACTCTGATTTTCTGGTGTAAAACGTGTACATACTGCTTAGTTAATCTTTTTAACTTCGACAAAAGAATTAACCCATGATATGTTGCATTAACTTCTGTTTATATGGTAACTATAAATCCCAAATCACATTATCTACATTGATTCTTATCAATTACACTCCCACAAATTTAAAAAGCAATACATGAAGTGGATACTCTTTAAGTACTTTGTAATCCTTCCTTCCTTCCTTCCTTCCCTCCTTCCCTCCCTCCCTCCTTCCTTCCTTCCTTCCTTCCTTCCTAGCTACCTACCTACCTACCTGAGACAAAGTCTCTGGGCTCTGTCGCCCAGGCTAGAGTGCAGTAGTATGATTTAACTCATTCCAATCTCAGCTTCCTGGGTTCACGCAATTTTCCACTTTCAGCCTCCTGAGCAGCTGGGATTACAGGCATGAGCTACCATGCCCTTATAATTTTGTATTTTCAGTAGAGACAAGGTTCCACTATGTTGTCCAAGCTGGTCTCTAATTCCTGAGTCCAAGTGATCCGCCTGCCTCAGCCTCAGTCAGCCTCCCAAAGTGCTGGGATTACAGACGTGAGCTACTCATATCTATTTAGATTAGTGGTAATCTAATGTAAAAACTCCCCTTTCTGATTCATTATTATTTTGATCCTTACACCAACCTTAATATATTTCTTTTTTAAAAAATATTTTCATTATCTCTACCTCCTTTTTTCTCTACTCTTATCCTCTCTGCAACTCTCCCTTTGACCTCTTACATAAGTTTCCACAACTAAAAAAATAACAAATACGTCATTTTTCTCTGATGCAATCTTGTATTTCTGCTTAACAGCTAAAGTAAAAGGGAAAATGTGTACATAGAGTTACTAACAGCAATACACTAGTCAAATTAACATTGCTACTAGACTTGACTCTGTTGATTAACAAGCCATTAATCTCTTAAAAATGGTTGAATTTTCAAATATATGACTTGAATTTAGTTCCCTCAAAATAAATTTCGTAAAGATTCCAATGGCCAGTACAGAAAGATTTATCTCCAGTTCATTAGGTAATCTTTTAGACAGAGAGGATTTTCCCGAAAAAAAAAAAAAAAAAAAACATATATATAGAAAGCACTATGGACAAAATTTTCAAAAGAGATCTACCTTAAATTTCAAATCTGCTTACAGCTTTGTTTGGTATCACCCTCCCCTAACTCTTTATCCCTACTGAAATCGGACAGATTAGCAACAGTATCTTTGTCATTCTTAAAAGACAAATCAAGGCCAAAATGCACAAGAGTGGTCTTCCCTGAAAGTCTTTACTGAAGGTTATTAAAGTATGCATTATAGTTATCAAAAACATTTATACTATCGGCCAGGCATAGTGGCTCATGCCTGTAATCCCAGTACTTCTGGAGGCCAAGGTGCGCAGATCACGAGGTCGAGATTGAGAACATCCTGGCCAACACGGTGAAACCCCGTCTCTACTAAAAATACAAAAAATTAGCCGGGTGTGGTGGCTGGTGCCTGTAGTCCCAGCTACTCGGGAGGCTGAGGCAGGAGAATCGCTTGAACCCAGGAGGGGGAGGTTGCAGTGAGCCGAGATCACGCCACTGTACTCCAGCCTGGCAACAGAGTGAGACTCTGTCTCAAAAAATAAATAAATAAAGAAACAAAATGAAATAAAAAATTATACTATCTAAGTTAACTTGATGACTTATATTAAACCCATAATGTAAAAACAGAACTAAAGATAATGTCCACATAGTCTATGTCTATACAGAGAAATACCATGCCTTACATTTACAAATATAAGTTAATGTATTTTTTAACACAGCCTACAAAGTTGGAAATGTATTCTTAATTATTAATGAATACATTTTAAGGCTCGAAGGGACTTTGTTTATAAAATCCTACAATGAACCTTTACCTAATCCCATAATTTTAATTTATATTCCACAAGGAATATCTCTTGCTCAAGATAAACTTACTAGAAGTCAATTAAAACCATTCTTCCTTCTAAACAAGCTGTCAAATAAAGTCAAACTTAATGACATTCACAGAATTTTGGTTTTTTATTCAAATTAAAACAATCATGGAAATTTTTTCCCAATAAATAGGGAATCTTCTTTAATTGAAACTGTTTAGCTTATTGTTTCGGAGCAGAATTTATATATAATTTATTATGCCTACACAATCCAAAAGGAATAAAATATTTCAAACAGCTACTTTATTTTTCACACTTACGCTGTTCACTTCAAAATAGTCTACTTAAATAGATATTTTTATCAAAGGAAGATAAATTACAACATTGAATTAAGATAAACAAAAGCGGCTTAAAAGCAGGTTACTTCTTAAGATTTGAGGTATTTTTACAATTTCTGGATCAACCAATCATGAACAGTCATTCTTACGATTTGTACTGAATTTGCCAAATTAAAATCTTTTCCAAAGCTTTACGTAGTGTTTAAGTCAATTATTAAATCTGATTAAATACATACGTTTCAGCAAATAAACATCAATAAATACAATTCCTGAATAAAGTCAGAATTAACTCCAAATCCCTTCATGTCACCTTCTAACAAATAAAATTTAGAATTTTTATTAATATAATTAAATTACTTCTATGTCACTACCTAAAAGAACAAGTAATGCCCAATAAACCAAAATATTTAATAGAAATTAGAGGGCTAAAACGACTCCAGACAAATACTTACCCAAGTCATTGCTTGTCTCTTTTTTAACTTCAGCCTCTGTGCCATTTTACAACTGAAGTCCTGATTTTTGTCCATCTTCCCTGTCAGCTGACATCACTTGAAAAGCCCAACAACAGCTCGCACTCGTTTAGAATTTCACAGTCTAGAATAGATGATCTGTATAACCCACCCCTGTAGATTACACTATGTGAAAGAATCCTTAGAGTTCAGCATAACTGAACGAGTATTCTTAATAATTAATATGTAATTAAAAAGTATTTATTTTATGCTCTAGCCTGCATAAGACTACAGCCCACCCGTCCGCCAGAAGACTTGTTTAAATAAATAATCTTCCAGCCTGCAGATGGGAGACTGTCTCTTGCAGGTACCGAGCCTCTACACGTCACTTGAGAAAAATGAGAGAATATACAATACACAATATAAGACATTTACTATTACAGAAGAGCTGGTCCTTTAATATATGCTTAATACACATTCTTCCGTCCTTTAGGCTGGATTGGAGCTAGCTCACTCCCAGACTCTAACCAATCAGTATTTTATAATAGTTATTTCAGAGTTTTTACATTCGTTATTGGATCAAACTGTTTTGTCGATCTAGACAGAATGTTCCTAGCATATTGGATAGTCCTTCATTAACCATGAGGCAGTATTTCTCGAGTCACGTTTCTGGCAGAATTGAAGCTTCTATTGCCTGAGACAAACTTTAAAATCAAAATAGAGCGGCAATTAAATTGGTAGCATTGTAGGGGGTGTGGTTTATACACATTGTGTGTGGTTAGATTTACTGAAAAGGCAGCAGCAGCAAAAAAAGCAAAGGCTTTGATATTGAGAAGCTAGAATCTAAGGTCCTATTTCTGCCACTTACTTGCATAATGTGATTCTTCCTGAACCTCAGTATTTCTAATCCCTAAAACAGACACACCTTCATATATTGTACTCTGGCATATAGAAAAGCACTCAAGGCCTAGTTACATCCAAAGTTTGACCAAAGAGAGACCAAAAGGGGCAGTGGCAGGACCGAAAAGGTTAAATGCATTAATAAACATGACGACAAACATCAGAACATTAACTTATAAGTAGGCATCCGAGTCTACAGGAGTGTAAAACGAAGAAAACAAGGTTGAACGAGTACCAAGTTTAAGTTCAGTGTATTGGAAGATTTGGTCTAGCTTAAGTAGCGCTGAAAGAGTTATCTCAAAAACATATGTGATCAAGGGAGTTAAGTGTAACTTACCAAAATCAAGATGCCCGTTTTTTTCAATCCCAATCCAATATTTACCGGAAAGGTCGCTTGATTCAAACATTTGGATTAACTAATTCCTAACTTTCCAAATTTAAAGTTCTTTGAAAAACTGGCTTCAAAGATGTTGTATTTTTCCCATTTTCAACAAATAATATGTTAGACCATAGTCATCACTTGCAAAACAATCACATTAACAAATACCTGTTCAAAACTGCTCTGCCATAGATAAGCTGGTTTTACTAAACAGTTGACTTCCCCATTCATTGATAAAATGACACCCTTTAACTCTGAAGAACAGATTAATGGTACTTTGAAGTTTTTTGAAAATATCTCTTGGGTAGCTCAATTATGAAACCATTTTTCATTTTAAAAAAGATTAGTCATTCTTAAGGACACATCTATTTTAAAAAGGGATGTGTAAGTCGATACTTAAGATCAAAGTGTGGGCATAGTACAAATCCACTTAATTAAATATCAGAAAATATTCTCATTTTTCTTGTAATATCGAGATTAAAAAATAGATACGTCAAGACATTTTAAGATTTCTCCTTCCCATAGTCAAAAGGATACTGCTAATACATCCACTTTGGAGAACCTTGGGTTTAAGAACTATCATCAACCTCCAAAAAACCAGGAGCAAAATTTCATTTCTACTGAGGCACAACATCCTGAATATGAGTTTTTCAAAGGTGTATCTCAAGAACCAGCGCACTGAGCTGGTGAGCTAGCTACCTCTTGAGTATCAGAACCTCAACCCCATCTTTAGTTTTACTCCTTTATTGTCTCAATAGCATATTAATTTTTACGGAAGGAAAGGGACTGGGCGTGGTGGCTCGCACTTGCGAAAATCCACACTTTGTGGGAGCTGAGGCTGCGAGAACAACTCGAAGTCAGGAAGTGCTTGAGGACCAGCCTGGCCAAACATGGCAAAATCCATCTCTACAAAAAACACAAAAAATCACCCAGGCATAGAGGTCACATGCCTGTAAGGTCCCAGCTGACCCAGGAGGCTGAGGCATAGGAGAATCACTTGAGCCAAGGAGGCAGCAGTTGCTGTGAGCCCAGATTGTGCCACTGGCTACAGCCAGGCGACAGAGTGAGCTCCATCTCAATGAATTAATGATGAATGAATCGAATGATGAATGAATGAAAGAAAATACATGTTAGGCAATATTTGCGAATTTGGAGAATTCTCAAAAGTTCTCCTATTATTTAAAAGTTTTAAAACATAACAAAATTGCATGTAAACTCCAATTGCACTTTTGTTTTTTTTTTCTCTGAGATGAAGTTTGGCTCTTGTTGCCCAGGCTGGAGTAATGGTACAATCTCGGCTCACTGCAAACTCCACCTCCCGGGTTCAAGCAATTCTCCTGCCTCAGTCTCCCAAGTAGCTGGGATTACAGGCATGTGCCACCACGCCCGGCTAATTTTGTATTTTAGTAGAGATGGGGTTTCACCATGTTGGTGAGGGTAGTCTCAAACTCCTGACCTCAAGTGATCCATCTACCTTGGCCTCCCAAAGTGCTGGGATTACAGGTGTGAGCCACTGTGCCTGACCAACTGCACATATATTAAAATGTTATATATTCATACACAAAATATGCAATGAAAATAACTTTAAAGGTATAAAACTCTTTTAACTATAAGTTCTACCACATAGAAAAAGTATTTAATATGAAAAGGAACAGTAATTCACTTAAGCTTTTCACAGCATCTGTATAATGAGATAAAATATTCATCTGATTTGAAAATACATAGTAAAATAACTTCATAAAACTGTTTCTTGTCTTCAGCCGTTCACATAAGTTTGACCTTGGGGCACTTACTGTCTGAGTAGTTGTCGACCTTGTTTCCACATTAACTGGCTGTTTTGTTGTGGCTGCACTTCTGTTTCATTACCTTCATCTAGAAAACATTAAGTCATAATAAAACTGACTTATTTCACATATTAGAGGGCATCTCAATTCATTAATAAGGTCCAATAAACATTTATAAGCTTATGAATGTAAGGTATGTGTTAGGATAATGCAAGTTGTTTTTTAACTGTAATTTCTATAACAAAACTCTAATATAAATTATTGCTACTGGATTTCCCTAAGAGTATGAGAACTAAAATAAATACACTTTCCCTATCTTTAACTAGACTGAGAATTTTCTGCAGAACAAAGACTTATCCAATCAAGTCACAAAATGAGAGCCAAATAAAAGTATTATAAAGTAGCACATCGCTCTTTCCAGCCAGCACGGAGCGATGGGCATCTCTCGGGACAACTGGCACAAGCGCACAAAACCAGGGACAAGAGAAAGCCCTACCACAAAAGCGGAAGTATGAGTTGGGGCGCCCGGCTGCCAACACCAAGATTGGCCCCGCCGCATCCACACAGTCCGTGTGCGGGGAGGTAACAAGAAACACCATGCCCTGAGGCTGGACGTAGGGAATTTCTCCTGGGGCTCAGAGTGTTGTACTCGNAACAAAAGCGGTTAAAAAACAAGGTTACTTCTAAAGAATTTGAGGTATTTTTACAATTTCTGGATCACCAATCATGAAATGTCATTCTTACAGATTTGTACTGAATTTCCAAATAAAATCTTTTCCAAAGCTTTACTTAGTGTTTAAGTCAATATATTAAAATCTGTATTAAATACATACGTTTCAAGCAAATAAACATCATAAATAATATTCCTGAATTAAAAGTCATAAATAACTCCAATCCTTATGTCACCTTCTAACCAAATAAAATTTTAGAATTTTTATTAAATTATAATTAAATTACTTCTATGTCACTACCTAAAAGAACAAGTAATGCCCATAAAACCAAAAATATTTAATAAGAATTATAGCTAAAACACTTCCAGACAAAATACTTACCCAATCATTGCTGTCTCTTTAACTTCAGCCTCTGTGCCATTTACAACTGAGTCCTGATTTTTGTCATCTTCCCTGTCAGTGACATCACTTGAAAAGCCCAACAAAGCTCGCACTCGTTTAGATTTCACATCTAGAATAGTATCTGTATAACCCACCTCCTGTAGATACCTATGTGAAGAGAATCCTTAGAGTTCAGTCATACTGGAATCAGTATTCTATAATTTAATATGTAAATAAAAGTATTTATTTATGCTCATAGCCTGCATAAGACTTAACAGTACAGTACTATGCTAGTAAGACTTGTTAATAAATAATCTTCCAGCTGCAGATGGAGCTGTCTCTTGCAGTACCAGCCTCTACAGTCACTGAGAAAAATGAGAGAACTATACAATACACCATTCATTACATTTACTATAAGAAGAAGCTGGTCTTTAATATATCTAATAGCACATTCTTTCCTTTAGGCTGGATTGGAGCTAGCTCACTCCCAGACTCTACCAAATCAGTATTTTATAATAGTTATTTCAGTAGTTTTTTACATTCGTCATGGATCAACTGTTTGTGATCTAGACAGAATGTTCCTAGCATATATGGAGTCCTTCATTACACACATGAAGGCAGTATTTCTCGAGTCACTTCTGCAGAATTGAAGCTTCTATCCTGAGACAACTTTAAAATAAAAATAGACGGCAATTAAATTGTAGCATGTAGGGGGTGTGTATACACATGTGTGTGTACATTACTGAAAGGCAGCAGCACAAAAAAAGAGCAAAGGCTTTGTATTGAGAGCTAGATCTAGGTCCTATTTCTGCCACTTACTTGCATAACTTTAATTCTCCTGAACCTCAGTTTTCTAATCCCTAAAACAGACACACCTAATATTGTACCTGGCATATAGAAAGCACTCAAGGCCTAGTAACACCAAAGTTGACCAAAAGAGACCAAAAGTGGCAGTGGCAGGACCATGAAAAAGGTAAATGCCATTAATAAACATGACAGACAAACATCAGACATTAACTTATAAGTAGGCACCGAGTCTACAGGATGTAAGAAGAAAACAAAGGTTGACGAGATAACCAGTTTAAGTTCAGTTTATTGGAAGATTTGGTCTTAGTTATAGTAGCTGAAAGAGTTATCTCAAAAACATATGTGATCAAAGGGAGTTAAGTGTATCTTACCAAATCAAGATGCCCGTTTTTCAATCCCATCCAATATTTACAGAAAGGTCTTGATTAAAATTTGGATAATTAATTCCTAACTTTCCTAAATTTAAAGTTCTTGAAAACTGCTTCAAAGATGTTGTATTTTTCCATTTTTTAACAAATAATATTTGAGACATATCTCACTTTGGCAACAAAATCACATTACAAATACCTGTTTCAAAACTGCTCTTGCCATAGATAAGCTGGTTTTACTAAACAGTTACTTCCCCATTCATTGATAAAATGACACCTTTACTCTGAAGAACAGATTATGGGTCCTTTGAAGTTTTTGAAAATATCTCTTGGGTAGCTCATTATGAAACCATTTTCATTTTAAAAAAAGATTAGCATTCTAAGAACACATCTATTTTAAAAAGGAAGATGTGTAAGTCATATTTAAGATCAAAGTGTGGGCATTAGTAAAAATCCACTTATTAAATATCAGAAAATATCTCATTTTCTTGTAACTATCGAGATTAAAAAATAGATACGTCAAGACATTTTAAGATTCTCCTTCCATAGTCAAAAGGAATAGCTGCTATACATCCACTTTGGAAACCTTGGGTTTAAACAACTTATCATCAACCTCCAAAAAACCAGGTAGCAAATTTCATTTTACTGAGGCACAAATCTGAATATGAGTTTCAAAGGTGGTATTCAAGAACCAGGCACTGAGCTGGTGAGTCTAGTCTACCTCTTGATATCAGAACCTCAACCCATCTTTGTTTACTCTTTATTGTCTCAAATACATATTAATATTTTACGGAAGAAAGGTGACTGGGCGTGGTGGCTCGCACTTGTAATCCCAGCACTTTGGGAGGCTGAGGCTGGGAGAACACTCGAAGTCAGGAGTTTGAGACCAGCCTGGCCAACATGGCAAAATCCCATCTCTACAAAAACACAAAAAAATCAGCCAGGCATAGAGGCACATGCCTGTAGTCCCAGCTACCCAGGAGGCTGAGGCAAGAGAATCACTTGAGCCCAGGAGGCAGCAGTTGCTGTGAGCCAGATTGTGCCACTGGACTACAGCCTAGGCGACAGAGTGAGACTCCATCTCAATAAATGAATGAATGAATGAATGAATGAATGAATGAAAGAAATACATGTTAGGCAATATTTGCGAATTTGGAGAATTCAAAAAGTTCTCCTATTATTTAAAAGTTTTAAAACATAACAAAATTGCATGTAAACTCCAATTGCACTTTTTGTTTTTTTTTTCTCTGAGATGAAGTTTGGCTCTTGTTGCCCAGGCTGGAGTAATGGTACAATCTCGGCTCACTGCAAACTCCACCTCCCGGGTTCAAGCAATTCTCCTGCCTCAGTCTCCCAAGTAGCTGGGATTACAGGCATGTGCCACCACGCCCGGCTAATTTTGTATTTTTAGTAGAGATGGGGTTTCACCATGTTGGTGAGGGTAGTCTCAAACTCCTGACCTCAAGTGATCCATCTACCTTGGCCTCCCAAAGTGCTGGGATTACAGGTGTGAGCCACTGTGCCTGACCAACTGCACATATATTAAAATGTTATATATTCATACACAAAATATGCAATGAAAAGAATAACTTTAAAGGTATAAAACTCTTTTAACTATAAGTTCTACCACATAGAAAAAGTATTTAATATGAAAAAGGAACAGTAATTCACTTAAGCTTTTTCACAGCATCTGTATAATGAGATAAAATATTCATCTGATTTGAAAATACATAGTAAAAATAACTTCATAAAACTGTTTCTTGTCTTCAGCCGTTCACATAAGTTTGACCTTGGGGCACTTACTGTCTGAGTAGTTGTCGACCTTGTTTCCACATTAACTGGCTGTTTTGTTGTGGCTGCACTTCTGTTTCATTACCTTCATCTAGAAAACATTAAGTCATAATAAAACTGACTTATTTCACATATTAGAGGGCATCTCAATTCATTAATAAGGTCCAATAAACATTTATAAGCTTATGAATGTAAGGTATGTGTTAGGATAATGCAAGTTGTTTTTTAACTGTAATTTCTATAACAAAACTCTAATATAAATTATTGCTACTGGATTTCCCTAAGAGTATGAGAACTAAAATAAATACACTTTCCCTATCTTTAACTAGACTGAGAATTTTTCTGCAGAACAAAGACTTATCCAATCAAGTCACAAAATGAGAGCCAAATAAAAGTATTATAAAGTAGCACATCGCTCTTTCCAGCCAGCACGGAGCGATGGGCATCTCTCGGGACAACTGGCACAAGCGCACAAAACCAGGGACAAGAGAAAGCCCTACCACAAAAAGCGGAAGTATGAGTTGGGGCGCCCGGCTGCCAACACCAAGATTGGCCCCCGCCGCATCCACACAGTCCGTGTGCGGGGAGGTAACAAGAAACACCATGCCCTGAGGCTGGACGTAGGGAATTTCTCCTGGGGCTCAGAGTGTTGTACTCGTAAAACAAGGATCATCGATGTTGTCTACAATGCATCTAATAATGAGCTGGTCTGTACCAAGACCCTGGTGAAGAATTGCATCGTGCTCATCGACAGCACACTGTACCGACAGTGGTACGAGTCCCACTATGCACTGCCCCTGGGCCGCAAGAAGGGAGCCAAGCTGACTCCTGAGGAAGAAGAGATTTTAACCAAAAAACAATCTAAAAAAATTCAGAAGAAATACGATGAATGGAAAAAGAATGCCAAAATCAGCAGTCTCCTGGAGGAGCAGTTCCAGCAGGGCAGGCTTCTTGCGTGCATTGCTTCCAGGCCGGGACAGTGTGGCCGAGGAGATGGCTATGTGCTAGAGGGCAAAGAGTTGGAGTTCTATCTTAGGAAAATCAAGGCCCGGAAAGGCACATAAATCCTCGTTTTTGTCTTCACCCGTGTAATAAAGGTGTTTATTGTTCTGCTCCCAAAAAAAAAAAAAAAGTAGCACATCAGAACTAGAACAAGTCAATAATAATAATAATTGAACATTTAAAAATAACTAAGGGTATAACTGGATTATTTGTAACACAAACAATAAATGCTTGAGGGGATGGATAGCCCATTTTCCATGATGTGACTAGTACCCATTGCATGCCTCTATCAAAACATCTCATGTACCCCATAAATATATACACCTACTATGTACCCACAAAATTAAAATTAAAATAAATAATAACTGGGCATGGTGGGTCACATCTATAATCCCAGCAATTTGGGAGGCCAAGGCAGGTGGATCTCTAGAACCCAGGAGTTTGAGACTTTGAGGCCAGCCTGGGTGACAAGGAGTAAACCCCATCTCTACAAAAAAAAATTATCTGGGCATAGTAGCATGCAACTGTGGTCCCAGCTACTAGAGAGGCTTAGGTGGGAGAATCTCCTAAGCTCGGGAAGTAAAGGCTGCACTGAGCTGTGATCGTGCCACTGCACTCCAGCCTGGGCAACAGAGGGAGGCCCTGTCTCAAAAAAATGAATGAATGAACGAATGAACGAATGAATGAATGAATGAATAACAAGTAAATAATTTTTTTAAAAAACGAATTAGAACAAAGTACTGAGGAATAATGGTAGAAAAGCCAATTTGGTAAAGAGCAGATATGTAACAACCTCAATCCAAACCTGTTTCCTTCATTAGTTATTATATTTACAAACCTCAGGAAGGCCAGACGTGGTGGCTTATGCCTGTAATCCCAGCATTTTGGTAGGCTGAAGTGGGTGGATCACCTGAGGTCAGGAGTTTGAGATCAGCCTGACCAACAGGGCAAAATCCCATCTCTACTAAAAATACAAAAATCACTGTGGGTGCCTGTAATCCCAACTATTCAGGAGGCTGAGGCAGGACAATCCCTTGAACCCAAGAAGCAGAGGTTGCAGTGAGCCGAGACTGCACCACTGCAATCCAGCATGGGCGACAGAGCAAGACTCCTTCTCAAAAAAAAAAAAAAAAAAAAAAAAACTCAAGTATTCTTTTAACAACATTCTTTGAATGAAAATCTCCTAAATATTTTAAACCTTAAATTCATCATTAGGTAAAAGCAGAATCCTTTTAGAAGGTGGTAAAATAAAAGAGCTTTCCCTATGGTAAGTCTGGACTGTACAATCTATCTCTAAGCTACACTGTGGTTCTATATTAACAGTCCAAAAAAAGTGCATACTTTCCTCAGCTCTTGATCAAACTCTATAAAAAACTGCTGATCTTTATAGGATCTTATTCAAGTGGAGATACAAAAGGGACTGGAAAAATTTATTTGGTAATATTTGAAATTAAGTATTTACAGGCCAGGCACGGTGGCTTACACCTGCAATCCCAGCACTTTGGGAGGCCAAGGCGGACGGATCACGAAGTCAGGAGATTGAGACCAGACTGGCTAACACGGTGAAACCCCGTCTCTACTAAAAATACAAAAAATCAGCCAGGCATGGTGGCACATGCCTGTAATCCCAGCTACTCAGCAGGCTGAGGCAGGAGAATCGCTTGAACCTGGGAGGCGGAGGTTGCAGTGAGCCGAGATCATGCCACTGCACTCCAGGGTGGGTGACAGAGCAAGACTCCGTCTCCAAAAAAAAAAAGAAAAAAAGAAATTAAGTATGTACTACATACTTTGTTAAAAATACATATATTATCTCTCTTATTCCTTACAACCTCAAAGGTAGGTACTTAGCCTCATTTTAAAGATTCTAAGAAAGCTGAGTTTTGGAAAGTAATTTTCAGGTTTTTTAGTTAGAAACTCAGTTGTAAGTGCTGAATTTCTGTTTCACTCCAGAGCCCCAGCATTTTCCTTCACATGCTATCACTACAATAGGAAATTAGAGAAATACATGAATAAAAATAAGAATTAAATCTTGCATGTTTGTTTTTCTCCTAAAACAACTCTAAAATAACTAGGCTTAGTTCTGTGACATATGAAAGAAACAAAAGTAGAGTAGACCACAGAGATGGGTAGAAAATAAGGGGAATTAAATCAGTTCCAAAAAGAAGCTAATTACTTTGTGATAACTTCGAAGAGGGTATAAATTTAAAAAAAGAAAAAAAAAAGGAAGGGGCAAAACGCTGTCCCCAAGCTAAGGAAAACAAATACATCTTGTTTCTACTGACCACAAATTCAGGATCTGTGTATGTAGCATAGTATGTTCCAATATATCTCCTTCTTAAGTCAAGTGAATAACCTGTACTTGCCAAGTAAAAACATTTACATTGTCATTTCAAGACTTCAGATATGAAATGAAGTTTTGAGATCATTAAATCTCCCATCAGAATAGGGCTAAATCCTTTCTATGCCATCCTCAAATATACTCAACTACTTGTGCCTATTTTGGCAGCCAGTGATACTACAAAAGTGTGATACAGCAAATCAATGGAATATGACTCAAGAAGAACAAGGAATGAATTACTGATACAAACATACATAAATCTCAAATGCATTATTCTAAGTGAGATAAGCCAGAATCAAAAGGCTACAATCTGTAAGATTCTGGAATTCATATGACTTTCTAGAAAAGGCAAAACTATAGAAATGGAAAACAGACTACTGGTTGCCAGGGGATTAGAGTAGGGAGGGAGAGATTTGTGAAAACACTAAAAAGGGTGACTTTTACCATACGTAAACTATATCTTAATAAGAATCAAATAAGAATGTACCCTATCCTCTTTAAAAAAAAGTGTATTCTTATACTGAGATAAAATCTGACTCTCTAAGTAACATCTGAGGTTATGGCTGGGCCGCAGTGGCTCATGCCTGCAATCCTACCACTTTGGGAGGCCGAGGTAGGCGGATCATTCATACCCAGGAGTTTGAGACCAGTCTGGCCAATATGGTAAAACTTCATCTCTACTAAAAATACAAAAATCAGTTGGAGGCCACGTACGGTGGCTCACACTTGTAATCCCAGCTACTCAGGAGGCTGAGGCAGGAGAATTACATGAACCTGGGAGGCGGAAGTTGCAGTGAGCCGGAGGTTGCAATGCGCCAAGATCACACCATTATACTCCAGCCTGAGTGACAGAACAAGACTTTATCCCCCACCAAAAAAAAGAAAAAAATAGCTGGGCAATATGGCACACGCCTGTAATCCCAGCTACTAGGGACGCTGAGGCAGGAGAATCATTTGAATCCAGGAGGCGAAGGTTGCAGTGAATCGAGATTGTACCATTGCACTTCAGCCTGGGCAACAGACTTCATCTCAAAAAAAAAAAAAGAAAAAAAAAATTTGAGGTTAAAAAAGAAACCCAAAGTCAAATAGCTCTTATATTTCCTTATTCAGGCTAAGCTCAGTTCCTTCCATGGTTAGCAAGTAGTCATCAACTATCACATTCATTCTTGCCTTGTCAAGTTCAAAAAGTGACATTATGTAAAAGTGAGGATTTTAATATAGATAACAGTTGAATTTCTCGGTAATATCAAAAGTATTTGACTGCTATTTCCAGTCAAATTAGAGTAATAGACACTAGATTTACCCTCCTGCTGAAACAATTATAAAACAAAACAGATGAAACAATGGTTTTCAAAACACTGGACGTCACGCAACAAAGGACAGTAATACCTGAGAGAAGGGGGAAGCAAACAGGTAAGCCTCATGATTGTCCCAGACACCACCTAGAGAGAGTTTCCAGATCATAGCACAGGGAGGAACAAAAACAGTATATGAAGAAATAATGGCTGAAAAGTTCCAAATTCCATGAAAACTATAAACCCATAGATCCAAGAAACTCAACAAATCCCAAGCATAAGAAACATGCAGGGAGGCCTCACTACACCAGGGCTTATCATAATAAAATCACTTAGAACCAATGGTAAAGAGAAAAATCTTAAAAGCAGCCAGAGAAAAAGGTCACATTACATACAGAGGAACAAAAATAAGAACAACAGGAGATATCTCATCAGAAGTAATGCCTATGAGCAAAATAAAGACTTTTTCAGGCCGGGCGCGGTGGCTCATGCCTGTAATCCAGCACTTTGGGAGGCCAAGGCGGGTGGATCACCTGAGGTCAGGAGTGTTTCTAGACAAACCTGGCCAACATGGTGAAATCCCATTTCTACTAAAAATACAAAAAGTATCCGGGTGTGGTGGCAGGCACCTGTAATCCCAGCTACTCGGGGCGCCGAGACAGGAGAATCGCTTGAACTTGGGAGGTGGAGGTTGCAGTGAGCTGAGATCGCGCCATCACACTCCAGCCTGGGGGACAAGAGTGAGACTTCGTCTCAAAAGAAAAAAAAAAAGACTTTTCAGACATACAAAAGCTGCAAAAACTCATTACTAGCATTCCATATTACAAGATACGTGAGAGGAAGACTTCAAAGTTGAAGGAAAGTAATATGGAAACGCAGATCTACACAAAGGAATAATGAGTATTGGGAAATTTTTTTCATATTATTATTTAAATATCTTTAAAAGACAAAAGACTGCTGAAAAAAATAGCAATGTAGTGTGTGGTTTATCACATACACAGAAGTAAAATACATGACAACAATAGCACAAAGACTGGGAAGAGGAGAAACGGAAGTACACTATTATAAGGTTATTGTACTATCCATGAAGTGGTATATTATCACTTGAAGATAGATTGTAGTAAGTTAATGATGTGCCTTGTAATTCCTAAAGCAACTACTAAAATAAGAATTACTGCTAATAAGTCAGCAAAAGAGATAAAATTGAATCATAAAAAATATTTGATAATTCAAAAGAGGACTGAAAAAGAAGGAAAAGAAACAAGAATAGACTGAACAAAACGAAACAAATTACAAAGGTGGTAGCATTAACCTAACCATATCAATAATTGTAAGTGCAAATGGTCTAAATTTCTCAATTAAAAGACAGAATTTATCACACTGGATATATTCAACTTTCAATAACTACCTGGCTTCTAATATTAAATAGGAGAGATTGAAATATCAAAAATAAATACACTTTAACATAGCCTGAGATAAAATTTTCCTAAAGTAGAAATATGAAGGTCTGAAAGTGGGACAAAAAAAAATCAGAAAGGCAAAGTAAATTTTAGTGAAAAATGTTTCAGAAAATGTTTGGATTATCAGTTTTAGGAAAATATGGTAAATACATAAAAGAGCAAAGAATGGAAAAAAAATCCCTGCTTCTTTAAGGGTTATGCTATTTGAGTATACCCTTTCTGCCACCTCCTAGTCCTTATCACTGTCATCTATAAATCCCAAGGTAAGCCTCCAAATCTGGCTCACATGCTTCTGCCACCAAAATTCTACATTATCTTGAGTGAAATCAATATGCATGTAGGTGATCCACTTCTGCCTCTCCATAGCCACTACCCTCTCTAGCTGTCATATCTTAGGTCTTGTCATCATGAAGAACTATCATAGATGCAAACTGATTCTCTGAGCAGACCTGTCAGGCTCAATTACTCCCAATTCATTAGTTCTTTTTTATTTCTTTTTTCCCTAAATTCACTAGTTCTTTTTTTTTTTTTTTTTTTTTGTATTTTAGTAGAGACGGGGTTTCACCGTGTTAGCCAGGATGGTCTCGATCTCCTGACCTCGTGATCCGCCCGTCTCGGCCTCCCAAAGTGCTGGGATTACAGGCTTGAGCCACCGCGCCTGGCCAATTCACTAGTTCTTTAACTTAGCTGGGACCTCTAGCCAGGGGCCAGCACACTACTGCCTGCATGTCAAATCCAGCCTACCACCTATTTTTATAATACAGACACATCCATTCATTTATGTACTGTCTATGAATGCTTGCACGTTACAGTGGCAAACCTGAGTAGCTGAAACAGCCTGCAAAACCCAAAATATTTACTATCCAGCCCTTTACAGAAAAAGTTTGCTGACCTGCCCTAGAACAGAATCTACCCCCTTACTTTTAATTCACCCATTAGCCAGCCTCCTTGTGTCTTCACATCCTTCCCTCTGTAGTTTTAGTTCATGGCTTATCACTTCAATCATTCCTTTGCCAAATTTTTTTGTCCCTTTGTTTCTCCGTGAATTCAACTATTAACTATCTGCATTCTCTTTGACTTTACCCAGGCTACCAAATGTGTAGCTTAGTGCCTCTACATACACTCATGATCACACACCTCAACTGGACCCTCAGCTTTTCTTGACCCTACTATTCCCTAGAAAGTTAGTCTTCCTGTTTACCATTAGCATTTTAAACCTTTTCTACTTTTCTTAAACATCTGACCCACTCTCAGCAGATAATCCTCTCTCATACATAAAGCTATCATTTGTGGACGTTCCCTCAAATACCCACCACCAAACAGAAATCCAAATCTATAAACCTGTTAACCTAATTTCCTACATTCTCTTTTGGTAATGATAAAAGACATGCTCCTCCTGCCATTCTCCAGCTATGCTCAGAATCCAAACCCTATCACCCTCTTCACATTATCTTCCTATTTTGAGTACCTCTACTCTTTCCCTTTTACTGGTTACTCCTCTAAGACACACATCACACATGCGCGTGTGTGTGCACACACATGCGCACGCACACACTTTCCTTGACCCCATGTGTCCTTCCAGCTATTGCTCTCTAATCTCTCTCCTTCACCTTCACAACCTAAGCTTCCTGAAAGCTAACTATACCCACTTTGTTTCTGCCCTCACCTCTCTCCTAAAGTTCTCAGTGTCCCACGTGTTACAAAGTCCTACAGATATTCTTCAGCCCTCTGGGAATTAACCAGTAGTGTTGAATAGTCCTTCCTTCTGGAAACCATCTCTTCTCTTGGTTTCCTTGGTCTCCTGGTTTTCCTCCTACCATTAACGTACTCTGTATCAGACTCCTTTTCATGTTTCCATTCTTCTACCAGTCTTTTAAATGTCATCCCTCAGGGTTCCATTTTATGTAATCTTACCTCACATACAGCTCCTGGGTGATCGTTTCAACTCCAATGGCTGTGAGTGCCACCAGTACCATATGTTGATACCTCTCAAATTTATGTCTCTAACACATCCATATTTCTGGCTTGAGCTTCAGACCCATATACTCAACTGTCTACTAGCCATCTTCACTTGGTTATCTAAGAAATAAATCCAAAAGTGAACCCACCATTTTCCAAACCTACTTCTGGTCTAGTTGTTCAAACTACAAATGTGGGAGTCACTTCTGACTCATCCTTTTTCACCCCCTACATCCAATCAAGAAGCAGTTCCTGTGCTTGCCTTGGCAGCACATATACTAAAATTAGAATAATACAGAGAAGATCAGCATAAAATCAAATTTATGTATACATAAAAAGAACTAGTTCCTGCAGATTTTACTTCCTAAATATTTCATGAACACACCCTTGTCAAGGAAACCTTACTCATTTGCCCAGGTTGCTGCAACAGTCCCCTAACCAGTCGCCCCCTCTCCAACATTGCTCTTCTCTAATCCATCTTCCACACTACAGTCCATGTAATCCAAGAGCAAATCTGATCATAAACCCCTAATTAAGCTCCTTCAAATGCTTTCCTTCTTCTTCTTTTTTTTTTTTTTTCTTGAGACAGAGTCTTGCTCTGTCGCCCAGGCTGGAGTGCAGTGGCCGGATCTCAGCTCACTGCAAGCTCTGCCTCCCGGGTTCATGCCATTCCCCTGCCTCAGCCTCCCGAGTAGCTGGGACTACAGGCGCCCGCCATCTTGCCCGGCTAGTTTTTTTGTATTTTTGTAGTAAAGATGGGGTTTCACTGTGTTAGCCAGGATGGTCTCGATCTCCTGACCTCGTGATCCGCCTGTCTCGGCCTCCCAAAGTGCTGGGATTACAGGCTTGAGCCACCGCGCCCGGCCATGCTTTCCTTCTTCAAATGCTCAGAATATTCCTAGGCATGAACTACTTAACATGTTTCACAAGGTGCTTGTAACTATTCTACCCTCCAGCTAACTCTCTATCTACCTCTGGAAACATTCCTTCCCTCTCTCCCACTACTATCCAGGTATCCCATTTCTCAAATGTGCCGTAGTCTTACCTCAGAAGCTTTGCTGCTAATACTCTGCCTTTCTCCCACCTCCCATTCAACAAATATTTAGTCAGTCTACTTGCCCTGGCTAATTCCTACTTGTCCTTCAGATGTCAAAATTAAATATCACTTCCTCCAAGAAGGCTTTCTTGACCACTTGACTAAGTTTGTGCTACTGCGCTCAGTAACACTTATTATTTCTCCATTATACATGTCATATGTTATTGTAATCGCTTCTTTATCTTCCCTATAAAAATCCAACAGGGCATTGTTGTCTTATTCACTGGATTTGGTACTAGGTCTGAAAAACATTATATATATAATATTTATAAGATTAGTGGATGGTTGGAAAGACAGATAGAAGAAATGATACTAGGTACTAAGTATTATACACTGAGAATAACTAGGTATTGTATGCTAAGAAAATAAACATTTGAGTAAGGAAGTATTCCTAGAATATTTCCTAGTTTACAGATCAGGAATGGAGTAACCATAGAGAAATTAAGTAGGATCATGGGAATTTAAAATGTTGGGGCAGAGTCAAACTTACATCTATCTGCTTTTAAAGCACAAGCTCCTCCTACTGAGCTGCGCTGTTTACTTACAAATTTTACAATTTTCTTTTAAAAGACAGGATCTCACTCTTTCACTCAGGCTAGAGTGCAGTGGCACAGTCTTAGCACACTGTAACCTAACTTCAAACTCCTGAGCTCAAGTGATCCTTTCACCTCAGCCTCCCCAGTAGCTAGGACTACAGGCATGTGCCACCATCCCCAGCTAATTTTTTAATTTTTTTGTAGAGACAGGGTCGTGCTACGTTGCCCAGGCTGGTCTCAAACTCCTAGCCTCAAGCAATCCTCCCACCTTGGCCTCCCAAAGTGGGATTACAGGCATTAGCCACTGCAGCCAGTCATGTTTACTTACAAACACTTAAAAAATATATTGCATCTAGGCTTCTGTTCTCCTAAATTGATATCCAAAACTTAAGAAATGAAAACCTTTTAATACAATACTAATTAATATCACTCCTTTGAGTCAGTTAATATAGTATTAGAACGTTTCTAAGAAACAGCCTAGATTTTTTAAAAATTTATTTTGAAATTTAAGCACAACTCAGGTCACAAGAACAGACACTCAAGTAAAAGACAGAATATGAAAAAACAAAGGAAAAAAAACACACCAGTGATCAACGGGCATTGCTCTAGATCTCAAGCACTCAATATTCAGCTGAGGAAATGCATTAATACACTACTACACTGAAGTAACTATAAAATTGGCAGTACATTTAGAACTCATTTTGGAAAGTTCTTTCATACATTGTCAAATACAGAAGCAATACAATAAAATGGGAAGAATATGAATTTTGAAGTCAGAAAGACCTGGGTTCAGCTCCATATTCTGTCGTTACTTAATATCTGTGTGACGTTGGGCAAGTTTTTCCACTTCTCTGAGTTTAAATTTCACATATGTAAAATCCAAATAAACATTATCATTACCGAAGATACTTTACTGAATAACTACTTTAAAATTTAAAGTGATATATACATAAATATATATATATAAAGCCTCTAGCATAAGGTACGTATTTCAGTAAATGATATAAATGAACATTAACGTCTTCAGATATCTGACTGGGAAATTTAACCTGAAATTACACCAAAAACATACCTATCTGAAATATGGTTGATACTTTTGATTAATTTTTGTCATTCTTCCCTAATACCTACTAAGTGAATTATATCTATATTTCTTAATATCTGATTATTTACAAGTAATATTTTATATTGTTTGATGGTATGAAGAAGTAGGACAAAAAGAAGAAATAACTCAAAATTATAATAAATGCTTCAGTTGTTAAAACATGTTCTAGTTACAGAAACTCCTGTGGGCAAGAAAGACCAAAACAGTTCTCCATCTGAAACCAAAGAATTATGTTTTTGGGATGAGGAATTCCTCTGTGCTTTAAGAAGAAATCTCTTACCTCCATATTTCCTACTCTTTCTCAGGATTTCAAGGGCATGATGTACTTTGTACTGCACATCTCAAAGTTCCCATTAATTGGACAGACCCAGCAAGACAAGGTTATGCTGGTGCATGTTACCCCATGAACTCTGATCCTTCCAGTAAGTGTAGAACATAAGCAGAAAATGGGAAACTAAAAGAAAGGGGAAGAGGGAAAAGGAAGGAAGGTGGTGGAAAATGATCTAAATGACACTAAATGATTGGTGCCAAAAGACAAGCAGGTCAGAAAAAATAACTAACATGCAAATAATTAGAAACTAACTTATAGTTGTAAACGTTGTTGCTAGAAAATAGTAGACATTAATTATTTCTTTTTAACACTTAACTTCCTTTAAAATTAGCTTACCAGAATCATAGCTTGGAGGCTTCATATCTCCCTGATTCAATTCTGTCCCATATTTCAACTTGTGGTATTTGGCTCTAACAAAGAAATGAGAAAACACAGACCATCTTAAAATATATTTAAATTAATTTTAACATACACAATAGTAGTAGTTACAAGAATTCAGTAGTCCTAGCTGAACACTCCTAGAACTTTCAAAGGCTCATAGCTTTCCATGGTGTCAAAGTTATAATACAAAAGTGCTTGCCTTTTTCGTTGTTGCTGTTGTTGTTATACCATCAAGTATCCTTTTAACAAAATAAAGGAATAACTCTGGGAACCATAACTCTTCTTTCTGTAATAACAAAATGAACCATATAATATCCTAGTTTCTGTAGTATTCCAATTTTCCTGAGGACTGCCAAAGTAAAATTTTACTATCAAAAACAGTTTAAAAAAAAAAAGGTTTGGATTGTGAAATAAATTTGTAGAAGACTTTTCTAAAAAAATTGAGCTTTTTAAAAAGAAAAGTCATCTACAATATTATGTGCCTTGTCAGATAATCATGATTTGCCAAATATGCGTTATACTGTACAATCCAAGGGGGGAAACCCAAATCATCAATGTTGAGTAAGATATTCCACTAGAAATGAATTTTTTTTAAACTAGTCAAGATATCCTTTGTCTTTTACTCAAAAAGAACTGTGAATGGGAATACTATCTTATCTTCTTTTCAAAGTTGACAGAATGTTATCATTCTGGTTAATAGGATTTAACCATCTGATTTAAATATTTCAGACTTAACCATTTGAGACTAGATAAATAACCCAGATAATGTAGAAATTTTTTAAAGGGTGACTAAAATAGCCATATCTGCTTAATCTATTTGTATATTTTCACTTGTCAGTTCCCTAAAATATTGAGGCCATTTATAATAAATATTCAATGTGTTAAGACTGGGATATTAATATAAACAACAATAATTTGAAAACCAAATAAT
>NW_016820246.1:248162-274332 GCF_001698545.2 Rhinopithecus bieti | reverse complement strand
GATAAATAACCCAGATAATGTAGAAATTTTTTAAAGGGTGACTAAAAATAGCCATATCTGCTTAATCTATTTGTATATTTTCACTTGTCAGTTCCCTAAAATATTGAGGCCATTTATAATAAATATTCAATGTGTTAAGACTGGGATATTAATATAAACAACAATAATTTGAAAAACCAAAATAATAATCTGAAAAACCAAAATAAAGTAATAAAGGAAGAAAAGTGTAAGAGCCAAATTTGAAAGGTTTTTTTTGTTTTGTTTTGTTGTTAATAAAAACCTAATTGAGCACTTACCATTAGGTTTTTTTCACAATTTAAGAAAAGTAGTAGGCCGGGCGCGGTGGCTCAAGCCTGTAATCCCACTACTTTGGGAGGCCGAGACGGGCGGATCACGAGGTCAGGAGATTGAGACCATCCCGGCTAACACGGTGAAACCCCGTCTCTACTAAAATACAAAAAACTAGCCGGGCGACGTGGCGGGCGCCTGTAGTCCCAGCTACTCCAGAGGCTGAGGCAGGAGAATGGCGTAAAACCCGGGAGGCGGAGCTTGCAGTGAGCTGAGATCCGGCCACTGCACTCCAGCCCGGGCGACAGAGCAAGACTCCGTCTCAAAAAAATAAAAATAAAAAAACAGAAAAGTAGTGGCCGGGCACGGGGGCTCATGCCTGTAATCCCAAAACTTTGGGAGGCCGAAGTAGATGGATCACCAGAGGTCAGGAGTTCGAGACCAGACTGGCCAACATGGTGGAACCCTTTCTCTACCAAAAAATATAAAAATTAGCCAGGCATAGTGGTGCACCTGTAATCCCAGTTACTA
Source organism: Rhinopithecus bieti (assembly GCF_001698545.2). Classification (NCBI taxonomy): domain Eukaryota; kingdom Metazoa; phylum Chordata; class Mammalia; order Primates; family Cercopithecidae; genus Rhinopithecus; species Rhinopithecus bieti. The sequence continues at coordinate 273,513 of NW_016820246.1, read as the reverse complement.
GGGAGGCTAAGGTGGGAGAATCGCTTAAACCCGCTTGCAGAGGTTGCAGTGAGTGAGCCAAGATGGTGCCACTGCACTCCAGCCTGAGTAACAGAATGAAATCCTGTCTAAAAAAAGAAAGAAAGAAAGAAAAGTAGAAAGGAAATGAAAAATTATTTGCTCAAATGTATAAAATACTGAAATCCTTCTTATTTTGCAATAATCATTTTGCAGTCACAATAGGAAAAAAAAGTTGGGAATTCTAAGAAAACCTATGAAAATTATAGGCAGTTGATGTCCTATTTCTTAAGGTAGGTGACGGGTACATGAGTATTTTTTACAATAGTCTTTGTATCTTATACGTATGTATGAAATGTTTTATAGTAACATTTACACATTAAGAAGAAAAAAATATATTCATATGACAATGAACTGATCTCTTAAGCAAAAAGTAAAAGGTACAAAATACTATGTATGTCTCCATACATTTTTTAAAAGATATATATCTATTTCATTAGCCTATGCATATGAATCTTTCTGGAAGAATACATAATACGTAAGATATCAGTTGATAAGATTTCCTTGGGAAAGGAAATCAATGAACTGAGGCAGAAAGGAGACAATTTTTGTTGTTATTTGGTTAATTAACTATATATATATATAGTTTTTTTTTTTAAACTTTAGTAAATATGTTTGGTCCAAATTATTTCAAACATCTATTCTCAATGTATCTCTTAAGCACAAAGATTTTGTCACTGGACTAAATGTTTGCCCATGTAGTTGAATGCATTTGTAATACTGTTGATCATCAGAAGGTAAGATTTACAGACACTAATTTGACTTGCAGTTAATAGAAAGAAAACAAGGTTCTAAATGTAACTGTCAATTTCTTACTTTTCCAGAAACACACTTCATTTACCATAAGACAAAGTAGTAATACCTGCTAGAAGTCAAAATAGCAACTGAATGTAACTAGCCTGAAGACAGATTATACTAAAGCTTTTAAAATAATAGTGGCAATAAAATGTTATGGAGTTTATATTTTATATATATATAGAAAAACATTTTCAAACAGAAAATACTGTATTATAGTGCATTCTAGTGGTCTCAGGAAAAACTACAACAGAACCTACAAAAAGGGAATAGAAAATATTTTACGAAAATAAATCTAACAAAAATTGTAACAAATTATGAACTTTTCATTTTAAACATTAGACAAACGCAAAATACGTAAAGAGCTGTTGTGTTTGCCACAAGCTATGGTCCCTTAAATCAAGGTTTCCCTACTGAATTGTTACATTCGCTAAAATATATTTTTCTCACAGAACCCTCCTTAAGCTTAATAGCATTCCTTTTGAAGTCAGTATGTGAAAATACCTTCTCACTCATACCGTTTTCCACTGTTTTAACACTCAGCTCACTGTGTTAACCAATCTTTCTTGTTTGCTATCCTTTTCTGTCTAATTCTGCCTGTAAGATAAAAAAGGAGATCTTATATCTAGCAACTCCATGTTTGATACACAAGTAGACCCTCCATAAATGATCTCTACTGGATAAAAATAGCATAAAAAATATTTAATAACTATAATACACTAAAGAAGAGTAATTTTAGCTTTGTTTCAAAGCCTATTATTATACATATTATGCTAGGAGTATAACATAGCATCTCAATTGTATCTTAAATGTGGATGCTAAAAATAATTTGATTAATTTCAATGAACTGTTACTGAATTCCTGGTTTACAGGCACTGTGCTGGCTGCTGGGACAACATACAGTTTGTAGTTAGGTAAGGGTGGAAGGCGAGGGTATGTGTAAGAGACAGGAATGTAAATAATTACAGCATACTGTGTAAGAGCTATAAGGGCTATTAACAAGTATTACAAGAATGCAGATAAGAGATTATCTAATTTGGTCAAAATCCATGTCAAAGAAAGCTACCAAAAAGAAGGTAACATGTGAGATTTTAGCTAAATCTCAAAAAACCAGTGGGAGTTTTCCAATCAGAAAATGGATTGATGGAGGGGGCATTTCTGTCAGAAGGGACATCTTAAGTGGAAAAAAAAAAAAAAACAAACACAAAGTGGGTCAAAAAACAGCAAACAGAATAATTACACCCAAAAGGTATGGAAGGAATGGAGTCAGAGAAGGAACAGAAAGGGCCTGGTTGTGAAGAACTTTACTAAGAACCTGAAATTAGCTAGATATTTTTAAACAGGGATATACCAGGATTATCATATTTGTGTTTTAGAAAATGAATTCTATGGATATGGAAGATGAATTAAAATATAGAAATACTAGAAGCGAGGAGGACAGTTAAGTTACTACAGTAGGGTAGATAAAAGTAGCAGTGAATAGAGAGAAATTTTTAGAATGGTAGAAATTTTTCAGAATTGTATTTATATAGTATTTGAGGTTTCTCAGCATAGATGTTCCTAAGTCAACCTCAGATTATACACTATGTAATCCTGAAAATTTATAGTAAATTTTATCACACATTAAGGAATGCTTTGATAAATCCACTGCTAGGTAAGTAATTCTTCTGTAACATTAACGATTTGGTTTAACTTTTGGATCTTAAAGTGGGACTGCTTAGAAGATGTGCAAAAATCATGCAAAGAAAATCATGTAAGATCACGATCTTTACTTAGGCATTTGCAGGTGAAATGACAAGATATCTGGAATTCTATTAAAATAGATCAAGGTGAAAAGACTGACAAAACATTAACTGTTAAAACCTGGGGCTGTATATATAAAAGATACTAGTTTCTCTATGAGTATATTTCACATTTTCCTCAATAATTTTTTTAAAAATTCAATTTAAAAGTCAAGCCACAAATAAAAGCTTTTTAAAAATTTCTTAGTTTATTATATAAATAGTGCTATAACATCATGAATAATCCCAAATCATTCCATATACTTCAAAAGATACAAAACCAGGCTGAGCACGGTGGCCCACGCCTATAATCCCAACACTTTGGGAGGCCGAGGTGGGCGGATCACCTGAGGTTGGGAGTTCGAAACCAGCCTGACCAACATGGAGAAACCCCATCTCTACTAAAAATACAAAATTAGCTGGCTGTGGTGGCACATGCCTGTAATCCCAGCTACTGGGGAGGCTAAGGCAAGAGAATCGCTTGAACTCAGGAGGAGGAAGCTGCAGTGAGCTGAGATCATGCCATTGCACTCCAGCCTGGGCAACAAGAGCAAAACTCCATCTCAAAAAAAAAAAAAAAAAAGACACAAAACCAGGAACTCTTTTCCAGGAGCATCCCATTTAGTTAAGGAAGAAAAGAAAAAAATCTTCCCTACATTCAGCCAGTTTCTTATCTCAACTGTCCTTCAGAGTCAAATTTCTTAAAAAAAAAAATATGCAACTCTGCCAGGTACAGTGGCTCACGCCTGTAATCCCAGCACTCTGGGAGGCTGAGGTGGGCGGATCACAAGGTCAAGGAATCGAGACCACCCTGGCCCACATGGTGAAACCGCACCTCTACTAAAAATAAAATAATCAGCCCAGCATGGTGGCACATGCCTGTAGTCCCAGCTGCTCAGGAGGCTGAGGCAGGAGAATGGCTTGAAACCGGGAGGCGGAGGTTGCAGTGAGCTGAGATCACGCCACTGCACTCCAGCCTGGTGACGGAGCAAGACTCCATCTCAAAGAAAAAAATAAATAAGCAACTCTATCTCTCCCCACTTCATCCTTCTCAGCCCTCGATCCTCTGTGATCTGGCTCATGTTCCTGCTGCCTTACTAAGGATGCTTTAGGAAGGGTACCAATAAGCTTCCAACAGGCAACTCCAAATGACTATTTTCAGTATACAACTTACTTGGGGTCTACTTAGCATCTTCAGTTACTGAACTCCCTCCTTTAACTCACTTCCAAAATACTACTCTCTCCTCCTTCCTTCTCTATTTCTTTGTTGGCTCTTCTTCCTCTGTCTTCTCCTCAAATATTTCTACTTCCTGTCACTCCTTCTAGTTCTCTCTTCTGTTTCCACAATACTTCTACCAACTACTCCTTTCACTTCACTCACAGTAATACTGATGATTCCCAAGTATATATCTATCATCATGAGTCCCCCTCATATATCAGTCTCTCATAATTCAGATAGTCCTTCAAGTTAGAAACCTGGGAGTCGTTCTCAAATTATCTTTCTCACTCACCCATTGTCCCATCTCCAAATTTTTATATAATCTTCAGATTTCATGGATTCTACTTACAATTTTTTATAGTTGATGTGTCTCCATTTCAGCAGCTACTATGTTATCATTTCTCGTCAAACTATTACAATCTTTCTGCCTGTGTTTACAGATCTTTCCAGTCCACCCCCCACACTGAGGTCAGGAGATCTTTCTAAAAATGTATCTCATACTTTATCTTGCTTAAAACTTTCAAGTGCTTAACAACTAAATGCAGTATATATTTCCAGACTGGATCCTGAACCGGGGGAAAAAAAATGCTACAAAGATCATCATTATTAGGACATCTGAATATAGACTATATCAGATAATAAAATACTAATGTTCCATTTCTTTAATTTGGTAATGTACTATAATTATATAAGGAAATGTCCTTGCTCTTAGGAAATATACACGGAGGTAGTTAGGGACAAACTAGCAAATGATTTAGGGGAAAAAATGATACCTATAGAGATAGCAAACACAATAAAGCAAACATAGCAAAACTTTTCAATTGGTGAATCTGGGTAAAGGGGATACAAGATTCTTGCAACTCCTCTATTAGTTTGAGATCATGTTAGATAAAATTTTTTTGGCTGGGCATGGTGACTCATGCCTATAATCACGGCACTTTGAGAGGCTATAGCAGGAGGACTGCTTGAGCCCAGGAGTTCCAGACCAGCCCTGGCAACAGGGCAAGACCTTGTTTCTCTAAAAACTAAAAAATTTATCTGTGTGGACTGGAGTATATCTGTATTCCCAGACACTCGGGAGGCTGAAGTGGGAGGATCACTTGTGCCCAGAAGGTTGACACTGCAGTGAGCCATGACTGTACCACTGCACTCCAGCCTGGTCGACAGAGCAAGACTCTGTCTCAAAAAAAAAAAAAAAAAAAATTAAACTTCCCATATTCCCTGTTACATGTAAGATAAAAGTTTGAACTCCTTGGTTAGGCTCTCTGTGATCTGACTCTTGCTCCCTCTACCATTATCGGTCATCAACTGAGGGGAGGACCACAACCAACATCCTACTCTCCACACACAAAGATTACAAATTTCTGAACACACCAAACTGCTTTGTTCCATGTCAAACATGTTTTCTCTACGTCCTGAACCTTGTCTGACAAGCACCTTCTTTTTTCATGCTATCCAAGCCTCACCTCCTCTTACTCTGCTCTCCTTTCTACTTTCATGCTCCAGATGAAAATAACCACTCTGGGCCGCGGTGGCTCATGCCACCCAGCACTTTCGGAGGCTAAGGCAGGCGGATCATGAAGTCAAGAGATCGAGACCATCCTGGCCAACATGGTGAAACCTCGTCTCTACTGAAAATACAAAAATTAGCTGGGCGTGGTGGTGAGCACCTGTAATCCCAGCTACTCAGGAGGCTGCGGCGGGAGAATTGCTTGAACCCAGGAGGTGGAGGTTGCAGTGAGCTGAGATGGTGCCACTGCACTCCAGCCTGGCAACAGAGCAAAACTCCGTCTCAAAAAAAAAATATCTCAAATACTCGGCCGGGTACACTGGCTCATGCCTGTAATCCCAGCACTCTGAGAGGCCGAGGCAGTGGATTACCTGAGGTCAGGAGTTCAAGACCAGTCTGATCAATATGGTGAAACCCTGTCTCTACTAAAAATGCAAAAAAATTAGCCAGGCATGGTAGCATGTGCTTGTAGTCCCAGCAACTCGGGAGGTTGAGACAGGAGAATTGCTTGACCCTGGGAGGTGGAGGCTGCAGTGAGCTGAGATCACACCACTACACTCCAGCCTAGTCAACAAAGCGGGACTCTGCCAAAAAAAAGAAAAAAAGAAAAAAAAATCTCACTACTCCCCCCAAATTATGTACTTTTAAAAATGTTTTTATTCTTTCCATGTCCCTAATACAGCTTTTCACCAACTTTCCTGAAGTATGAAAAGAAATACATATTTTTCACTAAGAGGTCAACCTACTTTCAATCTCTTATGCCATTTAAAGATTCTACATGATGATGAACACAAGTTCTAATAAAATTTTATCTGTTTCTCATTATTCATAAATATCATCTATTTATCCAATTGTATCTAAATGCTATTTTATTGCAAATATCCCATTCACCAACTTGAAAAGAGAAAACAAAACAAGCATCATTAAAAACAAAGCAAAAAAGTAGCAAAAGAGATAATTCCAATATTACCTATACATACTCAGTTACCTAAAAAAAATGAACTGGCTCAGATTGTTGACAAAAAAATCCAAGGCCCATTCATTAAAGCAAATAAATAGCTCATATAACTTCCAAAACTCTCACTCATGACCTATTTTCCTTTACTTGTGACCCAAATTTAGTTACTTGAGTATCTTAGACACTAGCAAAATAGGCAAGATAAGCTTCTGGAGAGATTGTAACGGCAGACAGCAAAGGAACAAAACACACACAAAAAAAGTCTATAGGCTGGGCACGGTGGCTTACGCCTGTAATCCCAGCACTCTGGGAGGCTGAGATGGGTGGATCACGAGGTCAGAAGATCGAGACCATCCTGGCTAACATGGTGAAACCCCGTTTCTACTAAAAATACAAAAAATTAGGTGGGTGTGGTGGCGGGCGCCTGTAGTCCCAGCTACTTGGGAGGCTGAGGCAGGAGAATGGTGTGAAGCCGGGAGGTGGAGCTTGCAGTGAGCCAAGATCGTGCCACTGCACTCCAGCCTGGGCAACAGATCGAGACTCCGTCTCAAAAAAAAAAAAAAAGTCTATACAGAATCTTAACATAGTCTGCTGGAACAATTTTTTTCTAAAGAAAATACATCAAATTGAGTAATATTAAATGACAGGAAAAAGAGTAAACATTATAGAAATTTTGTTTAAAAATTAAAAACGATTTCAACTTTAAAATGAATGGATACTGACAGTTCAGGGAGCACATCTGTTTCTTCAAAACAGGCAGAGTAGGAAAACATGTTGCTAATTTTAAAAAATCATATAAATCAGTTTTTTGATCATTATTAAACTATTCATAAAATTAACATATTACAACCATTCATACAAATGTTTACTACAGATACTCCTGAATCCAAGCAGTACTAACATTTAAATTTATTTTAGGAATGATGAAAAAATTATTCCAATATTTAAGAGACCGCCATTTTTGCTGGGCCCAGTGGCTCACACTTGTAATCCCAGCACTTTAGGAGACCCAAGGTGGGCAGATCACCTGAGGTCAGGAGTTCAAGACCAGCCTGACCAACATGGAGAAATCCCATCTCTATTAAATATACAAAATTAGCTCGGTGTGGTGGCGCATGCCTGTAATCCCAGCTACTGGGGAGGCTGAGGCAGGAGAACTGCTTGAAACCAGGAGGTGTAGGTTGCGGTGAGCCGAGATCGCAGCATTGTACTCCAGCCTGGGCAACAACAGCGAAACTCCATCTCAAAAACAAACAAACAAAAAAGAACACCACTTTTCATTTTACTGAATTACCTTTCCTGTTTAAGAGCATATTCCAACATTTTGATCCTCCTCACAAGATCCTTCTTCAAATTTTCTTGGCCCTTCCTTTCTCCCTGTAGGAAGGCAATCTGGGCCTGAGTAGGGGAAAGACAGACAAAATTCAGTTTAGACCAAAAAAAAAAATTATTTTAACTCAGTAAAGAACTTTTGGAAGTTAGAACAATTAGATGCAAAATATTTCCTTTTCCTATTTCCCACAAAGTATGTACAAATATAAAATGCACTGACTGCAAGGGGAAAAGGATTTAGGTTAAATAGGGCAGTAGGGACATCCAAATGCATTTTACTACAGGCTAGGGATTTTACAACACATAGTCCATATCATTTAAGAGTCTACAATCTAAAACAACTAATATTGCTGGGCGTGGTGGCTCACACCTGTAATCCCAGCACTTTGGGAGGCTGAGGCAGGCGGCTCACTTGAGGTCAAGAGTTCAAGACCAGCCTGGCCAACATGGTGAAATCCCGTCTCTACTAAAAATACAAAAATTAGCCAGGCCTGGTGGCACCTGTAATCTCAGCTACTTGGGAGGCTGAGGCAGGAGAACTGCTTGAACCCGGGAGGCGGGGGTTACAGTGAGCCGAGATCATGCCACTATACTCCATTCTGGGTAACAGAGTGAGACGCCATCTCAAAAAACAAAATAAAACAACTAATATTAATGCAAACAAATGCAAGGTGTACAGTACAGTTGGCTAATGTGTTTGTCTTTTTGCCATCAACAGGATTTCTTTTTTATAAAGCAGAAAGGGTTAAAGTAAAACTAGTTCTTATAATCCCCTTGCACAAGCTTCATCATGTATTTAAATTTTATGACAGACTCCTTAAATGACTTTATTTTGGACCTCCCCAACAAACAATAAATTGCTCCCTTTTCTCAATCCCCACCCTTTTCCTCACTCACCTTGGAATGTAATCCACAGAAAAAAGAAAGTGAAAGTTGGGAAAAGGAAAATCAGAGACAACGGCCTTCTGCCCATTCCTGCCCTCCACCCCAAGGAATCACTAAAACCCTATATTTGAATATGAAACAAACTGTAAACAACTTTTAAAGTCAGTAAAACAGAGGGGCTAGGAAAGAGTAGCTCTCCAGAATATTAAAAGAACATTTACAATTGAAATACTATCTTTCCAATAAGAAACTGAAACTATGTCACAAACACTATTTGTTAAAGTGACTCATAATACCTCTTAAAAGTCGTAAGGGCCTCAAAACTAGCTATATATTTCACTATTCTCACATGTACCCCCACCCCCTATTATACTGACCCACTAAGACAGGTAACAATGTTATTTATGTATCTACAGTACTTTCCATTAAGTAAGCAGGAACTTTACATTTAAGGATGAGGAGGACCTTGCCACATCCGTAAGGAACTGTGAGGATTGTCCAACTCAGGTTTAGCAAGTGAGCCATTAAACTTAAATCTCATTCAAACTTAGTTTACATTTATCTTACTGAAATAAAAGTGGTCTGAAAACAATTCAATTGTTTTCTGAGGAGAAGCATCAAATATCCACAATACTCTTTTGAAATTACACATTCTGCAATGGGATAATTATGTTACCTAACCAGAATTGTAATGACACATGCATTTAAAGCTGATAAAAATGAAAGTCTTGTCAAAAGGAAATGACAGCCCAACTTGTCAGGCCAAACATGCTTTGGCATAGAACTTTATATGCTCTTTAAAATGACTTTAATAAAAGTAATAAGCTAATCAATGCAATCAAACATTGAAAGTAATAACAATATCAATTATCAATTTTGTCCTCTCGATACTCCTTGGCTAGTTTTGTATTTCTCTACCCTCAGTGGTCCTGGATGATTCTGAAACTTCAGCCTATAATACTCTAAAGTCTTTACTGTACTCCTCGGCTAGTTTTGTCTTTCTGCTACACTCATTGGTCCTGGATGATTCTGAAACTTCAGCCTATAATACTCTAAAGTCTTTACTGTATATGTTCAACTTCGAGCGTAAGAGAAATTACAATTAAAAGTATAATCAGAGGCTGGGCACAGTGGCTCAGCCCTGTAATCACAGCACTTTGGGAGGCCGAGGCAGGAGGATAACTTGAGTCAGGAGTTTGAGCCTAGCCTGTGCAACATAGCGAGACCACGTCCCCACAAATAATTTAAAAAATCAGCCAGGCACGGTGGCATGTGTCTTTGGTCCCAGCTACTTGGGAGGCTGAGGCAGGAGGATCACCTGAGCCCAGGAGGCCAAGGCTGCAGTGAGCAGTTTTGAGGGTGCAGTGATCACACCACCACCCTCCAACATAGGTGACAGAGTGAGACCCTGTCTCAAAATAAAAAAAAGGCGGGGGGGGACAGGGTAATCAGGGCCAGGCATGGTAGCTAATGCCTGTAATCCCAGAACTTTGGGAGACTGAGGTGAGAGAACTGCTTGAAGCTAGGAGTTTGAGACCATCCTGGCGAACATACCAAGACATCTCATAAAAAAATTAAAAATATAAAAAATAAACTACAATCAGATTCCTCCTTTTCCATCAAACGGATAAAGTTCAGTAATTTAATAATGTGGTAGAAAACAGACATTTATATACTAGCTGTGATGGTATAAACCAGTTCCACTTTATAGAGACAACTGGCAATATCTGTCAAGTTTGTAAATGCATATACCGGGCTGGGCGCGGTGGCTCAAGCCTGTAATCCCAGCACTTTGGGAGGCCGAGACGGGCGGATCACGAGGTCAGGAGATCGAGACCATCCTGGCTAACACGGTGAAACCCTGTCTCTACTAAAAAATACAAAAAAACTAGCCGGGCGAGGTGGCGGGCGCCTGTAGTCCCAGCTACTCAGGAGGCTGAGGCAGGAGAATGGCGTAAACCCGGGAGGCGGAGCTTGCAGTGAGCTGAGATCCGGCCACTGCACTCCAGCCCGGGCGACAGAGCGAGACTCCGTCTCAAAAAAAAAAAAAAAAAAAAATGCATATACCCTTTAACTCAGCAATTTTAGAACATTATCCTTCAAATATATATTTGCACATACGTGAAATTATATAATACATGACTGATAAAACACAGACAAGAATATGTATACGACCCAAATGACCATCTGAAGGGGACCGGTTAAATAAATTATGACTATAATTGAAAGAAAATTAGGACCTGAACTAAGACCTTTGAGAAAAGAGTAAAAGAGTATGAGAATAATGTCAATCTTTTACCTTTTTTTCTCTACGAAACTTATAAACAAAAAGTCTTAAAACACATTCCTATATAAAAAAACGAATTCCTTCTGTAAAACAACCTCAGTCGAAAACACAGTAATTGGTATAAATTCTTACCCTTTAACAATAAAGATTAAAATCCAGCTAAAACTTCTCCAGATATGGCAATATATTGCTCTTTGAATTGAGTTCATTGAAAAGGAAGGGCGAGGGTGAGAGACATAAAAGACAAAAACAGTGAAAGGAAGAAAAAAAGGGAAGAAAAAAAAAAAAAAGAGTAAAATAGGTCGGACACAGTGGCTCACACCTGTAATCCCAGAACTTTGGGAGGCTGAGGCAGGGGGATCACCTGAGGTCAGGAGTTCAAGAACAGCCTGGTCAACATGGTGAAAGCTTGTCTCCACTAAACATATAAAAATTAGCCAGGCATGGTGGTAGGCACCTGTATTCCCAGCTACTCGGAAGGCTGAGACAGAAGAATCGCTCAAACCTGGGAGGCAGAGGTTGCAGTGAGCAGAGATCGCACCACTGCACTGCAGCCTGGGTGACACAGTAAGACTCCATCTTAAAAAAAAAAAGTGTTATGAATCAAAGATATTTTAAAAATTACAAATCATCATACTGCCATTTATCTGTACAACTAAACCTAATGATAACAGCATATATTTCTGGAGAAGAAAACTTTGGAATTATCTTCAAGGAAAATGAATGTTGAACTTCCATGATACTTTATACATGTTTTTCACAGTATAGAAAATCAGACATTCACTTCCTAACCATTATAAACAAAAAAGATACAAATAATAGTAGGTAGATATTTTACTATTTAAGTCTGCATGACAAAAGAAAATTTATTTTATATTATTTTCAATTCTAATTTGTCAAAAGGATATATGTAAATAGGAATATAAATCTTCTATATCTAAACAGGTTTATCTGCATACATAATATATAATAAACAATTAAAATATTTAAAATGTACCACTTAATTTATTAAAGCCCCTCCCCCCTTTCTTTTGTTTTGAGATGGAGTCTCTGTTGCCCAGGCTGGAGTGCAGTGGCGTGATCTCGGCTCACTGCAACTTCAGCCTCCCGGGGTCGAGGTAATTCTCCTGCCTTAGCCTCCTGAGTAGCTGGGATTACAGGCATGCACCATCATGCCCAGCTAATTTTTGTATTTTTAGTAGAGACAGGGTTTTACCATGTTGGTCAGGCTGTTCTCAAACTCCTGACCTCGTGATCCACCCACCTCGGCCTCCCAAAGTGCTGGGATTACAAGCGTGAGCCACCGCGCCCAGTCTTATTGAAGCCATTTTAAACTAAATCTAAAAGGGCTAGGATTCAAAATTGAAATCACTGAGAAGTATATTCAAAATGAAAAATACACAAAATTCTTGGGTTGGACACTTTTCAGTAGCTTTTCAGTTACTTGTTACTTGCTATGGAACATAAAGAGCACTCATTTTTACAAAAATCTAAAATAAAATATTATAAAACTTGATTAAGGTTCTCATCTTTCGATCTGAACACAAACTTCAAAGTAAAAGAGGAAATATATGAGTAAAAGTCAATTATATGGTTACAGTGTACAATGAAGTTTCAATAATCTGCTTTATGTCTTAATGTCTTCTATAAACTATAACTATTCCCTCTGAAAAGCTTTGGATTATATTATGCTCTTAAATCTAGGCTGCTAGTTTTCTCTGGCACATAATCACTGCCTCTAGCCCTCTCCTCTCTCTTAAAGACAGTGTCATTATCAGGCTGGGCATGGTGGCTCACGCTTGTAATCCCAGCACTTTGGGAGACCAAGGCAGGTGGATCACCTGAGGTCAGGAGTTTGAGATCAGCCTGACCAGTATGATGAAACCCCATCTCTACTAAAAATACAAAAATTAGCCAGGCATGGTGGTGTGCGCCTGTAGTCCCAGTTACTCAGGAGGCCAAGACAGGAGAATTGCTTAAACCTGGGAGGTGGAAGTTGCAGTGAGCCAAGATCACGCCACTGCACTCCAGACTGGGTGACAGAGAGAGACTCCATCTCAGGGGGAAAAAAAAAAAGTGTCATTATCATTTGGTGACACCGAGCTTTACCATCAGAATCACCCAGATGACTTGTTAAAACATAATTTTTTTAGGTTCTAACCTCAGAGTTGTTCATTCAGTAGGTCTGGAGTGGGGCCCAAGAATTTCCATTTCTAGTAAGTACCCAGGTGATAATGCTGCTGATCTGGGACCACACTTGGAGAATCACGAAGTTAAACCATTTGTAACACAGTTAGAAGGCCAAAAACAAAAAACAAAGCAAAACAAAACAAAACACAAAGCAGGAAACAGTCTGTTGAGGAGCAAGGAAATGAACAGTCCCAGAAGTCGGGCGTGGCGGCTCACGCCTGTAATCCTAGCACTTCCAGAGGCTGAGGCGGGGGGATCACTTGAGATCAGGAGTTCGAAACCAGCCTGGCCAACATGGTAAAACCCCCGTCTCTACTAAAAATATTAAAAAATGAGCCAGGTGTGGTGGCAAGCGTCTGTAATCCCAGCTACTCGGGAGGCTGAGGCAGGAGAAGTGCTTGAACCTGAGAGGTAGAGGCTGTGATGAGCTGAGATCATGCCACTGCACTCCAGCCTGAGCGACACAGCAAAACTCTGTCTCGAAAAAAAAAAAAAAAAAGAAGCAAAGAACAGTACCAGAACCCTACCTCTTTTTTTCCCCAAAGTGTTGGGATTACAGGTGTCAGCTACCACGTCCAGCCCCAGAACCCTACCTTTTTACTCCACAGAAATATGGAGTCTTACACAGGCCTTCAAGTTGACAGACGAGTACATACTAGCTTTTTGATTCTCTTCCAAATTCCTTATTTATGACTATACTTTTAGCAGTCTCCTGAAAAAATAAAATCTACCAATATATTTCAGTTCAATCACATGTTTGGGAAATACCTACTTCCCATCAAGGTCTAAACTGTTGTAAAGGAGAATATAGGAAAAACAAATAAAACCAAGTTTCTACCCACAATGTACTTCCAATCTAGTTAGGGTACAAGACCAGCACACATATGTTCACAAAAACAGCTAAGAAAAGATAGTGCAGTATTAATAAATGAGGATTCAAGTAATACAGTCAAATATTCGTATTTGTTCATTTAACAATATTAACTAAACACCTATTTTATGCCAGGCAGTTATTGGCACTGGGACTAAAGTAGTGACAAAACAAAACAGAGCTAACAATCCAGTGGTTGAAACATATGCTGCCTAAGATGTATGTGTACCAGCAGCATATGTTATATTTACTTAGAACCAGAAACACAGTTGCAGGCAAAAGCAGTCAATATAAAATAAACACAAAAGTAACTGGATGCCTATTTAACTCTGGAGTCAAGTAGAGAACTGATGCTCAACTTAAAAATTGCTTGCTTGCTTATTCATGTATTTGTTTGTTTATTTGAGACAGGGTCTCGCTCTGTTGCCTAGGCTGGAGTGCAATCATAGCTCACCGCAGCCTCAAAATCCTGAACTCAAGCAATTCTCCCGCCTCAGCCTCTCAAGTAGCTGGGACTATAGGCGCACACCACCACATGCAGCTAATTTTAATTTTTTTGGTAGAGACAGGGTCTTCCTATGTTGCCAGGCTGTTGCCTAGCCTCAAGCAATCCTCTCACCTTGGCCTCCCAAAGTGCTGGAACTACATGCAAGAGCCACTGCACCAGGCCTAAAAACTGTATTCTAATCTGGTATTTATTCTACAGCTAGTTTTACCTTTTTTTTTTTTTTTTTTTTGAGACAGAGTCTCGCTCTGTCATCCAGGCTGGAGAACAGGGGCGCAATCTTGGCTCACTGCAACCTCTGCCTCCCGGGTTCAAGCAATTCTACTATGTCAGCCTCCAAAGTAGGGGGGATTACAGGCTAATTTTGTATTTTAGTAGAGACGGGGTTTCACCATGCTGGCCAGGCTGGTCTCGAACTCCTGACCTCAGGTGATCCACCCGCCTCAGCCTCCCAAAGTGCTGGGATTACAGGCGTGAGCCACCACACCCGGCCTAGTTTTACATTTTAACAAACTAGTGAGTCTCCTGAATTATTATTTCCTAATAAATAAAATACTATACCATTTTATTTATCTCGTTACATTTCAAAAAAAGATAAGATGTGAACTGATGGATTATATTGAAAATAAAGACACATTTCATTTTATGTTTTTTAGAGATGAGGGTCTCTCTCTGCTGCCAGGTTAGAAGTGCAGTGGCATGATCATAGTTCACTATAGCCTTGAACTCCTGGGCTCAGGTGATCCTTCTAGATAACATTTTACCTCTGAAATGCTATAGGAGATAGTGGTATATTCTTTCAAAAGCAATCTCTCTATCCCTAAATGTAAGATTACAAATATAGATTTCTGTGTACAGAAAACCCTCAATTGCCCAAATTCTCATTTAAAGCACTAAATTAATTACACCCACATTGTCACCTTATGGCAGCATATAAATAAATGTACATCAGTAGGTTTTTTGAGATCCCAAAGGCTACCTCAGAACTCGAATCAGTCAGTTAAATTCCCTCAGCACATCTTCCTATCTTTCAACTCTTTATAAATGTTCCTTATGTTTGCTCAAAGGGCTAGAAATTCCATTTTTTTAAATTTACACACACACACACACACACACACACACACACGCAGTTAGCCCTTCATATCCATGTGTTCTACATCTGCAGATTCAATCAACCATCTATCAAAAACATTCAATAAACAATACAATAGAAAATTTTAAAAATATAGTATAACACAGCATTTACATTAGGTATTATAAATAATCTAGAGATGATTTAAAGTATATGGGAGGGTGTGCATAGTTTACATGCATATACTACGCAAACTTATATAAGAAAATTGGAACTTGAGCATCCAGTTTTTTGCATTGGGTGGAGGAGTTTCTGGAACCAATCCCCTACAGACATCGAAGGATAACTGTATATGTACATATACACATATGTAGAAGAAAAGAGAGAATAAGGTATCAATCAAGGGAGGAATTCTGCAGATTTACAGCATGAGACAGTATGACATTCATAGATTTAACATTCATGCTTACCACTGTTTTAAGAGCTACCCAGAAGATACTTTGTTAAGGCAATAGAGAAGCTAGAAGCCCAATCTAGAGGTTAAAAGCATGAGTCTAGCCTAACACCAAGCATTTGTCTTTGGAAGTTTTTTTGAGACAGGGTTGGAGAGCAATGGCACAATCACAGCTCACTGTAGTCTTGACCTCCTAGGCTCAGGCGATTCTCCTGCTTCAGCCTCTCGAGGAGCAGGGCCCACAGGTGTGTGCCGCCATGCCCAGCCAAGCATTTGTTAAAAGGCAATCACTCTAAACAGTTTAAGAAAAAAAACTAGGCTGGGCACGGTGGCTCAACCTTGTAATCCCAGCACTTTGGGAGGCCGAGGCAGGTGGATCATGAGGTCAGGAGATCGAGACCATCCTAGCTAACACAGCGAAACCTCATCTCTACAAAAAAAAAAATGAACAAAAAAAAGCAGGGTGTGGTGGCGGGCACCTATAGTCCCAGCTACTTGGGAGGTTAAGGCAGGAGAATGGCGAGAACCTGGGAGGCGGAGCTTGCAGTGAGCAGAGATCACACCACTGCACTCCAGCCTGGGTGACAGAGCAAAATTCCATCTCAAAAAAGAAAAAAAAACTAAATCTATTGACGTAAAATGCCCTCTGCCCCACAAAGAAAGAAAATGTAAGGACTAAGAAAATGGCAGCTCTTAACGAGAAAAGAACAGAAATGTTCTATACCCCACCATCAAAATCACTGAACTAATTTAGCAAATGCTCCAACCTGAGCAAAAGGATTCAAGTGAAATAAAACTTTCATTAAAGTTGAAAAGGATTTTTTTTAATTTACTTGTAGAATATGCGTACATGTAAGAAACAAAACATATGACTCTCAATGGAAATATAATTCAGATAAAGAATTCCACAAAAAGATGTCTTAATCTTAAAATCTGAGGATTTACAGAGCTCTCAGAATGTATTACTTGCAAATGATAAGTCTTCTATAACGTACGATTTTGTTTATGGTTAGCTCCAAAGGAGTTTTAAACATGTTTTAAACCAACATGATCATCCGTTGGTAGGTATACGATCTCTAAAGAAGTATTCTTCAACAGGAAACACTTCTAATATTTAAAACATTCAGTCTTTATGTATAAATTATGAATCCATAAATCTTAAGGAACTACATAAAGCCCAAACTCTTCCCAATGGAATAAGGCTATCGACAATCTGTTCCCATCCCCTCTATCTAGCTTTGTCTTCCACATCCCTACTCACACACATCCTATGCTCCAATCAAAGTAGACAATTAGGCTGGGTGCGGTGGCTCACGCCTGTAATCCCAGGACTTTGAGAAGCCTAGATGGATGGATCATTTGAGCTCAGGAGTTTGAGTCCAGCCATGGGCAACATGGTGAAACCCCGTCTCTACTAAAAAATACAAAAATGAGCCAGGTATGGTGGCTCAAGACTGTAACCCCAGCTACTCGGGAGGCTGAGGCACAAGAATCACTTGAACTTGGGAGGCAGAGGCTGCAGTGAACTGAGACTACACCACTGCACTCTAGTCTGGGCAACAGAGGGGAGGATGGTGGGCAAAGGGAGGAATGAAACTCATAATTTTATGTTTTTAAAAAAGTAAGTAGACAATTAGTCTTTAGCTACTACCTGAACTTTCCCAGCCCCGTGCCTTGGCTTATGCTCTTCTCTCTCCTACCTCTCCAAATGTCCTTTAACTTTCAGATTCTACCAATGTCCAAGTCTGAGCCTACACACACCACAGTAATCCCTTCTCTGAATTCCAAGAGCATTTCTTATTTTCTATTTAAAAACAAAACAAAACAACCTCTGTATGTACATATTATTTTAACACTTTATGGGACTTATATTAATGTTCAGCGAAAAGGCAAGAAAGTAAGCACTTTGGTATACTTAATTTGTATCACGAACACTACTAAACACCTTTTATAATTAATCTCATTTAATTAGGACTATTACATAATTATTGTCTTGTTCTCTTTTAATTTTCAAAATGTTCATAATTTATCTCATCCCAAACCAGATTATAAGCCCTCTAAAGGCAGAAGCCTTCATTCATGCATTCAACATAAAATAACTAAGTGCCTACTAAGTGCTTCCCACTTGTATTGAGGACACACAAAAAGGGGATTTTTGCACTCTACTAGATTATAAATCTGCTGAGGATAACAGCTAAATAAAAATAGACTCAACTATTCCATCCCAAAGTGCCTTGCAATACTGTGGTTATTCAATGTTGATTTAAAAGATAAAAGTTCAATCACAGTAAATGGAAAAAAACAGGTAAGAACATACAAAGTAGAAATATAAACAATAATTACCATAAACTGGAAAGTTTGTTTTTCCTTAAGCTTTGAAAATTTTAATTCTCGCCAGGCGCGGTGGCTCAAGCCTGTAATCCCAGCACTTTGGGAGGCCGAGACGGGCGGATCACGAGGTCAGGAGATCGAGACCATCCTGGCTAACATGGTGAAACCCCGTCTCTACTAAAAATACAAAAAACTAGCCGGGCGACGTGGCGGGCGCCTGTAGTCCCAGCTACTTGGGAGGCTGAGGCAGGAGAATGGCATGAACCTGGGAGGCGGAGCTTGCACTGAGCTGAGATCCGGCCACTGCACTCCAGCCTGGGCGGCAGAGCGAGACTCTGTCTCAAAAAAAAAAAAAAAAAAAAAAAACTTACGATGCCTAATCCCTTGAATAAAGACATTTAAGCCTTTCTTGCTTCATATTTAGACAAAAATCTTCCTGCTTGCTTATGTTCCTATTTCTTCTCTGAAAAGAGTGTAAGTAACCAGTTGTCCAAGACACCACTCTCGAACAGTAATAGTATGCTGTCTTTAGTATATGAAGATGTAATTACTGTAGTAACCTAAGCTTTTGGATTGGATTCTGCTTTGGTTTTATTTTCTTCTACCACTACAATAAATGATACATAATCTTTCATTCTAACGATACATGGTGCATAATTTTAAGACAATTATGTGGGATTAAGAGAGAAATTCATGCTCATGCAACACAATTTATATTCTGTGAAGTATTAACAATGACCAAGTGAATGAACACGTAATCTGATTTAACACCATCTTATTAATTGATACTACAAACATAGATCACAATTTTTTAATATATTGAACAGGACTTAACAGAAAACTACACATATGTAAGTGATTAATAATCTTTCAATACGATGATGAAGCCAACAGAAAACTATAAAAACTATATTTGAGAAAGAGGGAAAGTGGTAATAGAGGAATATATATGTTCTCCAACTTCTAAACTGAGAAAATCTTATGAGTCAGCAAGTTAACGTTTAATTTGACTATTTTTGATGTTACCAGCCCCAGAAATAGCATTCTGAAACAGATTATAGGCTTTCTTCTTCCTGTTTGTTGATACATCAACTATCACAAACCACCTTTCATTTTGTTGCTAAATTTTCAGAATAAAGTGTGTGTGTGTGTTAAAACTACCCTTCCAAAATAATCTATGCTCTTCCGTATTCAGGTTTAAAATACGCTTCATAAAAAAATAAAAATAAAATACGGTTCACGATGGCAGAATTGTCCAAGTCAATATAGTAAAATACTCTGACCAAGACAGTAGGACCCAGACACAAGCTGGGGAAGAGAAAAATAAGCTCAGTTAAAAAGAAAAAGAGGGCCGGGAACAGGAGGCTCACGCCCGTAATCCCAGCACCTTGGGAGGCCAAGACGGGCAGATCACCTGAGGTCGGGAGTTCAAGACCAGCTTGACCAACATGGAGAAACCCCGTCTCTACTAAAAAATACAAAATTAGCTGGGCGTGGTGGCGCATGCCTGTAATCCCAGCTACTCGGGAGGCTGAGGCAGGAGAATCACATGAACTCGGGAGGCGGAGGTTGCGGTGAGCCAAGATCATGCCAGTGTACCCCAGCCTGGGCAACAAGAGCAAGACGGACGGACGGACGGACGGACGGAAGGAAGGAAGGAAGGAAGGAAGGAAGGAAGGAAAAAAGAGGTCAGGCATAATGGCTCAAGCCTGTAATCTTATCACTTTGGGAGGTCAAGGCAGGAAGATGGCTTGAGCCCAGGAGTTCAAGACTAGCCTGGGCTACACACTGGGACTCCATGTCTATAAAAAACTAAGTAAGTTAGTGGAGCATGGTGGTGCACACCTGTAGTCCCAGCTACTTGGCAGGGAGGCTGAGGTGGGAGGATCACTTGAGCCAGAGAGGTTGAGGCTACAGTGAGTCATGTTTGTACAACTGCACTTCAACCTGGGCTACAGAGCGAAATCTTGCCTTAAAAGAGAAAGAAAAGAAAAAGAAAAAAAAGAAAAGAAGAGAAGGAAGGAAGAAAGAAAAGGAAAAGAAACTTGCTGCATAGACATGACCATATTCATTTGAAAGCAAGTTAATAAATATGTATCCTGAAAAGGTAGTTTAGAAAAGAAACTTACAGGCTATGAGAGTGGTTATAAAACATTCTCTTAACAGTTAGCAGGAGGAAGAAAAAGTGTATTCTTTAAAATGATTTCATTACTAGTAAATAGTGCTATAAGAAAAGTAGGGGAAAAGGCAAAGAAATATGAAAATAAGTCAATGAAAACAAATAGGCTATGATCACACGTCTAAAGCCATGAACACGGCAATGAGTATCTTAAAGAATCTAAAAAGTATACTTTGAATTTTAAAGTATTTTAAGAGATTAATTTTATAAAAACAGTGTTATGCAGAAGGAACATATTTAGTATAATCAAAAGTTTAAGAAATTGGCTGGGCATGGTGGCTCACACTAGTAATATCAGCATCCTGGGAGGCCAAGGTGGGCGGATCACCTGAGGTCAGGAGTTCAAGACCAGCCTGGCCAACATGGCGAAACACCACCTCTACCAAAAGCACAAAAATTAGCCAAGTGTGGTGATGCACACCTGTAATCCCAGCTACTTGGTAGGCTGAGGCACGAGAATTGCTTGAATCTGGGAGGCAGAGGTTGCAGTGAGCCAAGATCATGTCACTGCATTCCAGCCTGGGCAACACAGCAAGACTCTCTCAATTTAAAAAAAAAAAAAAAAAAAAGAAGGTTTAAGAAATTAAGGAAAGCTGAGTGTAAGGAACCTTTTCTTTTTTTTTTTTTGGGACGGAGTCTCGCTCTGTCGCCCAGGCTGGAGTGCAGTGGCACAATCTCAGCTCACTGCAAGCTCCGCCTCCCGGGTTCACGCCATTCTCCTGTCTCAGCCTCCCGAGTAGCTGGGACTACAGGCGCCCGCCACCTCGCCCGGTTAGCTTTTGTATTTTTTAGTAGAGACGGGGTTTCACCCTGTTAGCCAGGATGGTCTCGATCTCCTGACCTTGTGATCCGCCCGTCTCGGCCTCCCAAAGTGCTGGGATTACAAGCTTGAGCCACCGCGCCCGGCCAGGAATCCTTTTCAAGGGTAGTACTAGTACAGCTCAAATCTGGTTTGAATTCCAGCTTTGTCACTTACTGGGTAATTAAGTAGCAGGTTTAAGCCTAGCTGGTGCTTGCTATTTGCATGTATTTTCATAAATAAAAGTGGTCTGTAATGTTTTTACGGTGTTGTCAAACTTCAAAGTTATTAAAACTATTAATATCCTGTTTAATGTTTAAGAATAAACAATTATTTGATATCTTTTAACTATTGTCCTATCACTGACCTTTAGGACTCTTACTGACAATTTTATGACTGTTCATGTAATCATCCTTTATCTCTTACTTAGCAAGTTCTCTATTAGACATAATATATGTCTGCTGAATGAAATTTAATTACAGGTATCTTTGAACATTTATTAATTTAAATTACATTTGTACTTGCAAGAAACATTTAAACAATGCTTTATTTTTCTAAAATAAAAGGAAACCAATAGCACAAACCTTCATTTTCTAAGTGTGTCAAGTTGTTTTGGTTTTTGTTGCGTTTTGTTTTGTTTTGAGACTGAGTCTTGCTCTGTCGCCAGGCTGGAGTGCAATGGTGCGAGCTCGGCTCACTGCAACCTCCAACTTGCTGGTTCAAGTGATTCTCCTGCCTCAGCCTCCCCAGTAGCTGGGATTACAGGCACATGCCCCTACACCCAGCTAATTTTTTTTTTTTTTGTATTTTTAGTAGAGACAGGGTTTCACCATGTTGGTCAGGATGCTCTCGATCTCCTGACCTCGTGATTCCCCCGCCTTAGCCTCTCAAAGTGCTGGGATTACAGGCGTGAGCCACCGCACCTGGCCTGTTTTTTGTTTTAATCAAAGTACTGCATAGGGGTACACTGTACTGACATTCTTTTTCTGAAGCCACTCAGGGATCTCCTGTTGCTTTTACAGACCAATTGCCTAATATATCATACACCATACCTTATCTCAGATACATTAATTAGAAGTGATGATAACATCTAGCTTTCCTACTGTGGCTCACAAAGCACTTTTATATACCTATCTTATTCGCATTATGTATCTTAATTCTTCACAGCAGTAACATGAGGTAGGAATCAAAAATAGATTCAAAAAAGGTATTCAGCAAAATTCAGCATCTATTGTTTCTTTTTTTTTTTTTTTTTTTGGCAGTGACAGGGCCTCAGTATGCTGCCCAGACTGGTCTCAAACTCCTGAGTTCAAGCAATCCTCCCACCTCAGCCTCCCAAAGTGCTAGGATTACAGGCATGAGCCACTATGCCCAGCCAGCCAGCATCTAGTCTTTTTAAAGTTCATTTTGCCACTTAATAGTGGAAACAGTTTCTGACACAAAATCACTATTCTATAAGCATTTGCTGAACAGAACAAAAGTAAATAAAACAGATTTCAAAAAGTGATTCAAAATAGTGTAACAACTAAAAGTATATTAAATCAGAAGTAATATAATACTAGGTAGGGAAAGATCATGATACAGTATTTATTAGGACAAAAAGGAATGATTCTGGAAAGAACTTGAATCCATTCATATTCTAACCAATATACTGTAATAAAATCCATTCATTCATTTACTGAGTACCTACCACGTACCAAAACTTTAAGGGTTTGGGTCGTATTTCCACCATAGACATAGTCCAATTTTTCACTGAACTTATAATCCACATAAAATACTGATGGTTTAATTTTTAAAGTACTTTTTGCATTCTTGTAGAAATAGTATAACCCTTTCTGATTACTGAAGAAATGAAGATTATAATCAGAGTTAAGATATATGTAGTAAACATATTCAAATGAGGCATTTTATATAAGATGTACTTCAAAGGAAAATAGAAAAAATGTAAGAGAAATAATTTTAAAAAGGTTACCTTCTTAAAAGGTGAATACTAGTCAATATTAATAAACAAAATAACCAGATTCTACTCAGAAACAAATGGCAGGAGACTGATGAAGAACCATGAGAATATATAGAGATGAATCATCACATGGAAAACTGTAGAGTCTAATTAGTAATAAAAAATACAAATTATCACAGTTGAAAATATGAATAGTTGGTAAAGCTGAGTAAAAAGTTTACTGTATTCCTCTTGAAACTTTCCTGTAAATTTGAAAATGTTTTTGTCTTAAAAAAAAGTAAATTAGGCTGGGCACAATGGCCCATGCCTGTAATCCCAGCACTTTGGGAGGCCAAGGCAGGTGGACTGCTGGAGATTGAGTTTGAGGCCTGCCTGGAACAACATGGCCAAACCTCTTCTCTACAAAAATACAAAAATTAGCTGAACATGGTAGCACATGCCTGCAGTTCCAGCTACTTAGGGAAGCTGAGGTGGGAGGATGACCTGAGTCCAGGGAGGCTGAGGCTGCAGTGAGCAGTTGATCCTGCCACTGCACTCCAACCTGAGCAACAGAGGTGAGACCCTGTCTCAAAACAAAACAAAACAAAGAAAGTAAATTAAAAAGATAAAACCCAATGTTCACAGGCAGATGAAGTACAGATATTAGACGAATTACATATAAAGATTTATATATTGTTGGTGGCAATGCAAATTAGTTCAATCTATTCTGCAAAAGGGGACTATAAAGCTATGTGCAGACTCTATTATTTGGTCATTTTGCCTTGGAAAATACAACCCAAGAACACCAGCAACCTCTTTCTTCACATCCCTCTCCACCCCATAAAAAAGTAATGCTCAAAGCTGTTAAATGGCATGCTCTATTTTAGCTTCTATTTTTATCATCTGAATTATTTCCTTTGAATTTGCCTTTCAATGCATTTCTCAACATGAACAGAATCATGGTGCAAAATTTTGTAACTTATTTTCTTATGTAAACATTCTTTTTTTTTTTTTTTTTGAGATGGAGTCTCATTCTTGTCACCCAGGCTGGAGTGCAACGGCATGATCTCAGCTCACAGCAACCTCTGCCTCCCGGGTTCAAGCAATTCTCCTGCTTCAGCCTCCCAAGTAGTTGGGATTACAGGCGCCCGCCACCCCACCCAGCTAATTTTTTTTTTTTTTTTTTTTTTTGTATTTTTAGCAGAGACGGGTTTTGTCATGTTGGCCAGGCTGGTCTCGAACTCCTGACCTCAGGTGATTCCCACAACCTCGGCCTCCCAAAGTGCTGGGATTACAGGCGTGAGCCACCATACCTGACCCTCTCTATTATTTTTATACTATCATTTTCATTGGTTGTATTACAAGTCTTCAAGTTGATTTACCATAACTTACTTAACCATTGTGGTAGATGTTGTGGGCTGGCTATTCGAAATACATATTCCCAAGCCCCTTCTAACTTGTAGCCTCCCTACAAGTTACAGAATCTGGAACGCCAAGGGCCTGTTTTCTTAGATTCTACTGTGGCCAAACATGGCTATGTGACCAATGAGTGATACATGTATGTCTGCTGGGGATGGGGAGAAGACACTTCCGGCTTATCACTCACTGACAAAGGAGACTTACTCCAGAAATAACCCAAACAAACCTTTTTGTTGCTTTTCACTGTGGTCTTAATGTCTGTAGCTATAGCAATCTTATAACGTTAACAAAAAGGACAATGGCAATGAAGGATAGCAGATGAGAAAGAAAAAAACCTAGTTTCTTTACATCATTGCTGAGCCACTGCACCAGTCCTAGACTACCCATATTTTTCTCATGTAAAAATGAGAAAAATATCACCTCTACTTGTTAAGTCACGGTTAAAAGGGTTTACCAGCAGTCAAAAGCATTCGTGATATTCATTCCACTATAACTGGATATTTAGTTTGTTTGTAATTTTTCCCTATTACAAAATCATTTGCCAACACTGCTCTTGATACATATAGAATTTTAATGCTTTTTAAAAAGATTTTCCAAGGATAGACTACCATAAGTGGGATCAACAGGTAAAATACAACTTTCATATCTCTTAATAGATACTGACGAATTGACAACACCATGAACAAGGTATGAGGGTACAGTTCTAACATATCTATCTCCCCCAGTACTGGGTGTTAGCATCAATTTTTTTTTTTTTTTTTTTTTTTT
>NW_016820246.1:244603-247784 GCF_001698545.2 Rhinopithecus bieti | reverse complement strand
TTTTTTGAGATGGAGTCTTGCTTTGTTGCCCAGGCTGGAGTGCAGGGGCGTGATCTCAGCTCACTGCAACCTCCTTCTTCTGGGTTCAAGCAATTCTTGTGACTCAAGTCTTCTGAAAAGCTGGGATTACAGGCACGCGCCACCACACCCGACTAATTTTTGAATTTTTGGTAAAGACAGGGTTTCACCACGTTGGCCAGGCTGGTCTCAAACTCCTGACCTCAAGTGATTCACCCTACTTGGCTTCCCCAAGTGCTGGGATTACAGGTGTGAGCCACTGTGCCCGGCCCTTTTTTTTTTTAATTAATAGAAATACATATTGCTTTAATGTATGCTTCTTTGATGATGATTATTAATACTATTCTGCCATATATTACTGCCCTACCAAAAAACCACCCAAATGCTCAAAAAGAAAGTTCAGTAAACTATATTTTGACTGATTTTTTAAATTCTTGTTAGTCATTAAAAATGTAACATAGAAGAAAAAAAAACTGTACATAAACATATAAAGCAAAAACTGAGACATCCACCTCTTCACCCTCATCCCATTCCCCAGAGGTAATCAGCATGAACAACTGCTGAATTCCCTTCTGAACTTTCTTGTATGAAGTGACAGAAAGATAAGCAAAAACATCTATTTTGGTTATACAATTATTAAAACTAAGTACAGGGACTACAATTATATATATGTTAAAATATATAAGATTAATAAAAACTTTCATGAAGCTCTTATGTTATACTAAGTATTATATTTATTAACTCATTTCATTGTCACACAAAAACAGAAGACATAAAACTGTTAAAACAGGCCAGGCACAGCGGCTCACACCTGTAATCCCAGCACTTTGGGAGGCCGAGGCGGGCGGATCACAAGGTCAGGAGATCAAGACCATCCTGGCCAAAACAGTGAAACCCAGTCTCTACTAAAACTACAAAAAATTAGCCGGGCGTGGAGTCACGCACCTGTAGTCCCAGCTACTGGGGAGGCTGAGGCAGGAGAATCACTTGAACCTGGGAGGCAGAGGTTGCAGTGAGCCAAGATCACGCCACTGCACTCCAGCGTGGGAGACAGAGTAAGACTCTGTCTCAAAAAAAAACAAAACAGTTAAAATAAAACAAACTTGGCTGAGCGCAGTGGCTCACGGCTGTAATCCTAGCACTTTGGGAGGCAGAGGTGGGTGGATCACCTAAGGTCAGGGGTTCGAGACCAGCCTGGCCAACATGGTGAAATCCTGTTTCTACTAAAAATACAAAAAAATTAGGTGGGCGTTGTGGCAGGAGCCTCTAACCCCAGCTACTTGGGAGGCTAGAGCAGGAGAATCGCTTGAACTCAGGAGGTGGAGGTTTCAGTGAGCCAAGATCACGCCATTGCACTCCAGCCTAGGCAACAAGAGCGAAACGCTGCCCCAAAAAAACAAACAAAAAACTCGTATTTAAAACAAATATATAACACTAACAAACAGTTGAAAATATAGACGCTAGAGTTAAATTTTTATTAAGTTGTTTTTGTCTTAATATACAAAAGCAATGCAGATATAATGAAAAAAGGTTATAAAGAAGGAAAGATTGATATCTAAGATCACACATTGTTGATTTTACCATCAAGGTGGACACTCCTTACAGGCAGGAGGAAATATATGGCTGCAATTCCAAGAGTTTTCAGGATATTTGGTAATCTCATATAAACAATTAAAGTTTTTGTGCATACAAACAAAATAATGTGTAAGATAATAAGACGAAGAAAATATGTTAAAGATTAAATCCATTACATAAGCCAATGTCTGTTATTTTAAGTAATGTTCCTAGTATAAACATAAATCCCAATGACTTCATTTAACTTACAAATATAGACTTATCTTTAATAAAATTATCATTGTTTTCTGTTAAAACTGTAACACTAACCTGAAAAATTGCCAAAAATAAATTGTAGAACAAAAAAAGAAAACTGTTCCCACTTGTAAATATACATAGCAGAGGACTTCAATAAATGGACAGAAAAACATTCCATGTTCCTTAGATGGAATACAAAGGATAGAAACAAGCAGTTCAGAGAGGAAACCCAAAAGGCTAACACACTATGGAAGAGATGTTTAAATTCAGTCGTAATCAGAGAAATGCAAATTAATATAAGTAGGAGATACAACTTTAAACGTATCAGACTAGCAAGAAGTAGAATGCTAGATAGTGCCAAGTGTTAGCAGCAATATGGGATCACATACTGAAATGGGAACATAGACCAGAGCAGTCATTCCGGAAAGCAATGTGCGGTACTTAGTCACATCAAGTGTATACACAGCCAACAAACCAGCAATTCCAATATTTAGTAATATGTCAAAGAAAATCTCAAATGATTAAGAGTAATGGATTTAATATATATGAAACATCACAGCTGGATCTTTTAAAAAAGAGAGAAAATGGTACAATTTGATTTTATAAACAAAAAATGTGTAGAAAACAATAATATTTTATAAAGATACTTTTTTTAAAAAAAGAGAAATAAATATGAGAGGAATGGAGATAAAAATGGATAAGTAAATTAAACAGAGGGACCATGTGCACACCAAACAATGTCTAACTAGGAGAACTTAATTCTGTGTACCTGAGTTCAAAATAACATTATCAAAAATACATAATGACTTTATATTTAAGAATGCAGAGACCAGGCATGGTGGCTCACGCCTGTAATCCCAGCACTTTGGGAGGCCGAGGCAGGTGGATCATGAGGTCAGGAGTTTGAGACCAGCCTGGCTAACATAATGAAACCCCATCTCTACTAAAAATACAAAAAATCAGCTAGGTGTGGTGGCATGAGCCTGTAATCCCAGCTACTCAGGAGGCTGAGGCAAGAGAATCACTTGAACTGGGAGGCAGAGGTTGCAGTGAGCCAAGATCACACCCACACTCCAGCCCGGGTGACAGTGCAAGACTCTGTCTTAAAAAAAAAAAAAAAAAAAAAAAAAAAAAAAAAAAAGAAGAAGAAGAAGAATGCAGAAGTAAAAATCCTAAATAAAATATTAACAAAGCAAATACAGCAGTATATCAAAAGAAAAATACTGGAGAACCAACTTTATTTCATTAGTTGGTTAAATGAGAAAAAACACACATTATCGGCCGGGCGCGGTGGCTCAAGCCTGTAATCCCAGCACTTTGGGAGGCCGAGACGGGCGGATCACGAGGTCAG
>NW_016820246.1:240899-241919 GCF_001698545.2 Rhinopithecus bieti | reverse complement strand
TTTTTTTTTTTTTTAAGGAAAAACCCTGTAGCATGACCATCATGATACAAAGCTCTAGAGTTAATAGCCAGTACTATTAAAAGAGAGGTATAAATACCGGAAAATACTAGAAAAAGAGAGGTATAAATACCGGAAATATTTCCAGTTGATTTTTTTTCTACCTAAAACATCCAAACATGAGAAAGAAAAAAAAAAGAAGAGGAAGAACGAAATATTTCTGCAAAGTGACCAAACGACTTTGCACACAGAAACAGAGCTTTCCCGTGTGTTGGAAATAACCAGTTAGAGACAAAATAGAAAAAAGATCCCACTCACACTAGTAATAAAACCTATAAATTCTTTACTTTATTCCTAGGTATTTAAGTATAGGATGTCTCTACTTAAGGAATTAAGAAAAATCCTGTTTGAGAAGACTTGAAATGTAAACATCCCAATTATTACCAAGGTAAACGCAAGTTCAGTAAAGATCCCAAGTGTGTGTGTGTATACACAAAATCTGATATACACTAAATTGTTAATAGAATTTATCTCTAAACAGTAGGTTTGTAAAAAGGAATGGAGAGAGGCTGGGGTACTTTCCACTTTATATGTTTCTGTGCATCCTGTGTTTTTGTATATACATGTATTCTTATTTTCATTAAATCATTTCTTCTAATGTAAAATTTAGACAGCTTCTAAAAATCTAAATTTAACTCAATTCCAAATAAGAACTAAAACTGTTTCTTTTTTGTAAAAAAGTTGATAGTTTCTAGTCAATGATCCATGTTCCAAATCTTTCCCTAATTCACATTATACCAAACTTACAAAAACTTTTTTTTTTTTTTTTTGAGACGGATTCTAGCTCTGTCACCAGGCTGGAGTGCAGTGGCACAATTTCGGCTCACTGCAACCTCCACCTCCCAGGTTCAAGCGATTCTCCTGCCTCAGCCTCCAGAGTAGCTCGGACTACAGGTGCATGCCACCATATCCGGCCAATTTTTTTGTATTTTTAGTAGAGACGGGGTTTCACCATGTTAGCCA
>NW_016820246.1:229193-239259 GCF_001698545.2 Rhinopithecus bieti | reverse complement strand
ATAAATATATATATAATCACTGAACTATGTTCTACAAAAATTCAATGTCCTTTGACAGAGAAAGTACTGAGTGGCAGTTGGGAAATTCCTACTCCTGGTTCTCTCACAAATATATGCAACCTTATTATAGTTACTTAACTTTTCTGAGCAACCTCAGTTCCCTCAACTACAAATTAAAGAGTTTAACATTCTGTGATGATATAGAACTAAAGATGACATGTGGAAAACTGAGGTAAGTACTGATCCCAATATAATAAGTATTTTAAAAAAATATTTCTATTTATTTATTTGCATTCTGTTTATTTGTCTCCTTTTCATGGGACACGAAGGGTATGCAGTTAAAGTAACGTCTTCCAAGGCAGTATTA
The DNA here is from genome assembly GCF_001698545.2 of Rhinopithecus bieti. NCBI lineage: Eukaryota > Metazoa > Chordata > Mammalia > Primates > Cercopithecidae > Rhinopithecus > Rhinopithecus bieti. Next base: position 238,892 of record NW_016820246.1, on the reverse strand, counting down.
CTTTGGCTAATTTTAAAAAATTAATTATTAAATCAAAACAAAATAACCATCTTCTAAAACATTTCCCCTCATCCTATAGAATGATCATCCTCTCCTCTACAGTTACCAGTGTACTCTATTTTTCTGTGTGTGTGTGACAGAGTCTTACTCTGTCACCCAGGCTGGAATAAAGTGATGTGATCTGGGCTCACTGCAACCTCCGCCTCCCAGATTCAAGTGATTCTCCTGCCTCAGCCTCCTAAGTAGCTGGGATTACAGGCATGTGCCACCACACCCGGCTAATTTTTGTATTTTAGCAGAGACGAGTTTCACCACGTTGGCCAGGCTGGTCTCAAACTCCTGACCTCAGGTGATCCGCCTACCTCGGCCTCTCAAAGTGCTGGGATTACAGGCATGATCTACTGCATCCAGCCAGTTACCAGTGTATTCTGATCAGCCAAAATGTGTGATCTATTTTTTTTTTACCTGCATTATTAGCCAAGAAATTTGGACTTCAATGTTAAATTTGGCCACCTGTTAATTTGGACACAATTTTAACATCATTAACAACATATACTGTGATAGGTATTGGAGATAATTGTTTTTAAAGGTACAGAGGAAGTTGCTAAAGAGATGAGATTCTCTGTGCTGTTGACTGCTATATCCCCAATTCCTAGAACAGTTACTTGCATGTAGTAGACGCTCAACAAATATTTGTTAAATTGACTGAACAGATTCATAAGAAGCAAGTAAAAAACAGTATAAGGTAGCACACCCTAAGTGCCAAATGACACAACAAGTACTAAAAAAGAAACATCACTAAAAGCTGAGGGTATCCAAAAATCTTAGTGTTGGAAATGGGACTTGAGCTAAATTTGAATATAGAATATATAAATCTACAAGGTGGTAGAAGGACATTCCAGAATAAACCTTTTGAGCAATGACAAAAAAAGCAGGTATGATTTATGTACAAAGCAAGATAACACTATTTTGGTTTAGAAAGAGTACAGTCATGTGTTGAACAACAACATTTCAGTCAATGATGAACCACATATACATGATGGTAGTCCCATAACCATAACCATAAGGTTATACCTTCTCTACGTTTAGGGCCTGGATATGTTTAGATACGCAAATATTCGTCATTGTGTTACATCTGCCTACAGTATTCCATATAGTAACATGCTATACAGGTTTGCAGGCTAGGAGCAATAGGCTATGCCATATAGCCTAGGTATGTAGCAGGCTATACCATCTAGGGTTGTGTAAGTACACTCTACAATGTTTACACAAAAATGAAATTGTCTCATTATGTATTTCTCAGAACATACCCCTGTTGTTAAGTAATTCATGACTGTGCTCTAATATATAGGAAATATAAACAGTCTAATCATGGAGAGATTTAAAACCTATAACACGCAAAAATAAAAAATAAAAAGAATGTGTTGAACAAATCAATTTTTAGAAGCTTGGGAGGCAATACTATGTAAACTACTTTGGCCGAGGGAGAAACCAGAAGTGAAATATTAGGGAAGATTTCCACTTCAGTCACCCCGTTATGAGGTGATGAGGTAACCATGGAAGAAGTAGTATTAGGAATTAAATGATCAAAAATGGATTTTAAACTACATATTTTACAAAACTAACGCATGGCTAGAAGAGTGACTATAAGAAAGTGAAAGGTTGAGTGAAAGCTGAGGCTAGGTTTCTAGAAAGGGTAAACTGGGGGCTAGATCTAAGGAAAAGGGCCAACTAGGTTTGGGAAAAGGATTTTAGAAAGGATGATTGAGTTTCAAGTTATAGTAGGTCATCCAGATGAAGACATTAGCAAAAACTGGACATGTAAACTTTTAACTGCAAAAAAGTATCAAGACTAATTAGAGAGATAATTTTGTAAATTATCCAAAGAAACGTAATTAGGTAGAGTGGGAGGACGTCAGTTAAAGAGTAACTGCTGAAAAAAATATGTAATTTGGTAATCAATTATCTGAATAGAGGATCAGAAGCGAGAACACAAGAGATTGAGAAATGAGTAACCAAAAACAGAAAAAGAGAAAGACAGCAAAGGAACAGACAGAAAGATGAGACTAGCAAAAAACTGAAGGTAGTAAATGTGGTTGCTCAGAGAAATTCAGAGAAGGAGAATGAGGGATAGGATGGCAGTACTAACAGATAAGGGAGCTGAGAAAGGGGTTTCTTTTGTTGTTACTGGTCAGTTGGGTTTTTTTTTTTTTTTTTTTTTGAGACTGAGTATCACTCTATCACCCAGGCTGGAGTGCAGTGGCATGATCTTGGCTCACTACAACCTCTGTCTCTCAAGTTCAAGTGATTCTCCTGCCTCAGCCTCCTGAGTAGCTGGGATTACAGGCCCACGCCACCACGCCCAGCTAATGTTTGTATTTTTAGTAGAGATGAGGTTTCAACGTGTTGGCCAGGCTGGTCTCGAACTCCTGACCTAAGGTGATCTGCCCGCCTTGGCCTCCCAAAGTGCTAGGATTACAGGAGTGGTTTTGAATTAGGGAAAACTAAAATGGCATGGCAAAGTGGAGATGACCATTGGCATAATGGACTCAAGTCTGTCCAAGGTTAAGAATTACTGCTTGATTATATGTTCCATGTGAGCTGAGACCATATCTGCCTCTTCTCTATGGTATGCCCAGTGCCTAGGAGAATGCCAGATTTCAGGAAGTGTCTAATGCCCCAACCAAAACCTTGATGAAAAGCATAGAATTTTAAAATTCCACAATGACACATTTTATATGAAGCTTTGGCAACTCTGGAACTTGCGTATTTTAGCCTTTTTGTGTTTGTTCTCACTTACTTGGCTAGCTATAAGCATCTGAAAAGCTAAATCTAAGTTTTTTGAGAGGAAGCAGACTCAAAGATAAGATTACAGGGTTTCAGTCTAAGTTCCAGATAATTGAGGCATTTATATTATTTATTTTAAAAAGCAGAGTTCGAAAAATTTAAATATCATAAGACATTGGTAATGTAACATATAAACAAAATCAGAAAAGGAGAATGGAAAGTAATGATAACTAGATATTTAAAATAAGATTTATCTACAAGGAAAAAATATTCAATTAGTTCTCAATTTAGAAGGAATAAGACACTTGTAAAAAATGTGAAGGTATAGGCTTTAGAAAAGGAAAAAACTGTTACAGGGCCCTGCTGATAAAAACTTTTTAGGATGTTATGCCAAAGACATTTCCTGGCAGTCAGTGATTAACACACAAGGGGGGTGGAAGGAGATAACACTATACTCATACCACCAAAACCCAAGCGCAATTTGCTACAACTAGCATCAAGTAGCAATTATGAAGCCTGTGGCATCCCTGAAATGACCTCTGTCAAAATGATTTGGTATGGCCCAGGCAATGCTTTATCCAATAAAATGCAGACACTATTTGCACTAAAAAGCTCTTTCCAGTGGAAGTCGTAAGGCAGAACTAGCAAGCAGCAAAAGGGACAGATACACTGCTCCCCTAAAACCAACATATACTGTACATTCACTACATTTGTGGCAAACATGGTAAATATCAAAGATGTCTGAAACACAGGTACTGCCCTTAAGGACACGATTTAGCTGACAGACAAGATATACATATATAGACACGTTAATACATATTGAGTAACAGTGTAACCTAATATATGATTCATTCATTTAAGAACCACTTGTTAGGCAGCTACTATGTGCCAGTCACTCCACTGGCCTTAGAGAAATAAAAACGCCCTTAGGTGACTCAGAGTCTACTAATGAAACAAATATACCAAGGATGAGATAGGACAGGGGTTCCCAACCCCTGGGCCACTGACCGATATGGGTCCATGGCCTTTTAGGAACTGGGTGGCACAGCAGGAGGTGAGCAGCAGGCAAGCCAGCATTACCGCCTGAGCTCCGCCTCCTATAAGATCAGAGGCAACATTAGATTCTCACAGGAGCGCGGACCCTACTGTAAACTGCCTGTGCAAAGGATCTAGGTTATGCGGCACTCCTTCCAAGATTCTAACATCTGACGATGTAAGGTGGAACAATTTCATCCCCAAAATACACACACACACACACACACACACACAACTGTGGCTTATTCAAGAATGACAATACAAAACTTGAATTAGCATTCTAATTTTAACAAACAAAAATGTGAAGGGTGGGTAGGCCTGTCTTACACTGGGAAAGGACTATACATCTATATACTGTTAACCTGAAACAAATTGTTTAAGATACTATTTTAACATCTTTTCCAATTAACTGATCAACCACCAGTCCGGATGGTGCTGGATAACAATGCTTCTGCTTTATAATACAAGCTGTTAGGGAAGCACGAAGCTTCCTTGTGCCTGGAAGTCAGACAGGTTCCCCAGAATTAATGGAATATTGAAAGATGATTAGAAATTCACTAGGCAAACAAGGGGGAAGAAAACATTCCAGCCCTGCACAGTGACCCTGAAGCATGGGAGAAAAAAAAAAAGCCAAAATATCTCCTTCTACTTACCATGCCCAGACCCATCACTCAGCTCTTTTCTATAGCAAATTATTTAACCTTTCTTCCCAAATTTCTCACCTATCCATTTGGGAATGATTAATATCTACCACACACAGTTTTACAAAGATTAAAATAGACTGTAGATGTAAAGCACTTAAAACTGTACCTGGCACACAGAAAATGTCAATAAATGAAATTATTATTAATATTGGCAGATGAAGAACAGAAAGAAGAAACAACAGATAAAGTACTGGATTGAATTACTAGGGCCATGGATACCTTCTCCCCGGATGACTCTACTTTTCAAGTTCAGCAAGTGCACTGACCCAGATCACAGGCTCCTCCCTGTTTCCTCCTTTCAGCTTTACACCAATCCACATTCCTCAGGAGCAGGTTTTGGTTGTGCCTATAAATTAAGCTCTTTTGCTCACTGGTTAACCTTCTCATTTAGGAAGTTCAAACAAAAAAACAACAAATCCCAGATCTGGGCTGTAATTTTCCATTAGGTGAAATTGGTATCACCACTGTGGAATCTGACATGGTGTTTATTTCTCCTAACTAGATATATTGGTATTGGATCTGATTTCTCTCACATTTAAATGAATGCTAATGAAACCTGTGTGTTCAGTAGTGAAACATTCCCCCGGTCCTTTCCTTGAATCTTTCTGGTGATGATGCATATTTGCCACACCCAAAATACCTATTTCACCCAACCTTATTCAATACTTCCCCAGTTCACCTTAATTCCAGGGTTCCTATTCCCTTATTTTTCTGTCTATCTCATCTACAAAACAAAATACCTACTGCTTCTGTCTTCTGCCACACTGCTTCCAGTCAATTCTATAATAAATTTTCCTTCTTACATATCAATGTTTTATAATATTCCATTATCTTATTCAGATAAGGTACTTTTTTTTTTTTGAGACGGCGTCTTGCTCTGTCACCCAGGCTGGAGTGCAGTGGCACAATCTCGGCTAACTGCAAGCTCCACCTTCCGGGTTCACACCATTATCCTGACTCAGCCTCCCAAGTAGCTGGGACTACAGGCGCCCGCCACCATGCCCAGCTAATTTTTTGTATTTTTAGTAGAAACGGGGTTTCACGTGTTAGCCAGGATGGTCTCAATCTCTTGACCTCATGATCCGCCTGCCTCGGCCTCCCAAAGTGCTGGGATTACAGGCGTGAGCCACTGTGCCCGGCCAAGGTACTTTATTTTTAACAAAAAACAGCATTAAGTCTACCGGAGTGATCTTATTTTGTCAAATAACTTTCTGCATAGGAGCAAATACACAGCTGACATATTGCTGCGAGAAGTCAGGGACCCCAAAGGGAGGGACCGGCTGAAGCCGCGGCAGAAGAACATAAATTGTGAAGATTTCATGGATATTTATTAGTTCCCCAAATTAATACTTTCATAATTTCTTACACCTGTCTTTACTGCAATCTCTGAATATAAATTGTGAAGATTTCATGGACACTTATCACTTCCCCAGTCAATACCCTTGTGATTTCCTATGCCTGTCTTGTCTTTAATCTCTTAATCCCGTCATCATCTTCGTAAACTAAGGAGTTATGTAGCCTCAGGACCCTGTGAGGATTGTGTCAGCTGCACAAATTGTTTGTAGAGCATGTGTGTTTGAACAATATGCAATCTGGGCATCTTGAAAAAAGAACAGGATAACAGCGATGTTCAGGGAATAAGAGAGGTAACTTTGAACTGGCTGCTTCCAAAAGCAAATAGGAGAAATACTGCTGAATTCTTTTTCTCAGCAAGGAACATCCCTGAGAAAGAGAATGCGCCCTGAAGGTAGGCTTATAGATGGCCCCTTTAAGACGTGCCGTCTTTTTTGGTGGAAGCCAAAGGGATGAAATAAGCCCCGGTCTCCTGTAGCGCTCCCGCCTAATAAATTTTGGACAGACTGGTTGTCTGCTCTCAAATCCTGTTTCCTGATAAGATGTTATCAACGACAGTGCCAAAACTTCATTAGCAATTTTAATTTCGCCTCATCCGGTGGTCCTGTGATCTCGCCCTGCCTCCATTTGCCTTGTGATATCTTATTACCTTGTGAAGTATGTGATCTCTGTAACCCACACCCTATTCATGCACTCCCTCTCCTTTTGAAAATAGCTAATAAAAACTTGCTGGTTTTACGGCTTGGGGAACATCACGGATCCTGCCGACATGTGATGTCTCCCCTGGACACCCAGCTTTAAATTTCTCTCTCTTGTGCTCTTTCCATTTATTTCTCAAACCAGCCGAGACACTTAGGAAATAGAAAAGAACCCACGTTAAACATCGGGAGCAGGTTCTCCCAACAACACACTATTCTGTTCTACCATAGCATATGTAAAACAGCCTAAAAATAGACTAATAACCAGATGTAGTGGGTCAAGACTGTAATCCCAGCTACTCTGGAGGCTGACGCAGGAGGATCAACTGAGCCAGGAGTGTGAGGCTGCAGTGAACTATCAGTATGCCTATGAACAGTTACTGTACTCCAGCCTGGGCAGCATAGCAACAGAGACCCAGTCTCTTTAAAATAAAATTAAAACAAACTAAAATCAAATTTTAGGTTCATCAAATAACATAAAATTAAAATGACTTAAAAATCAAAGTGCCTGATCTTTTATGTATCAAAGATCACAATATTTGACATATGATCAATAAACACAAACTATATTAAAATGTATATACAGAAATGTATATCCAAGCTACCCTTGGAGCAAGCTAAAAAAGCTCCAAATTTGGCTGGGCGTGGTGGCTCACGCCTGTAATCCCAGCACTTTGGGAGGCTGAGGCAGATGGATCACTTGAGGCCAGGAGTTCAAGACCAGCCTGGCCAACATGGTGAAACCTTCCCACAACGTCTCTACTAAAAATAGAAAAAATTAATTAGGTGTGGTGATGGGCACCTGTAATCCCAGCTACTTGGGAGGCTGAGGCAGAATTGCTTGAACCCAGTAGGCAGAGGTTGCAGTGAGTCAAGATTGCGCCATTGCACTCCAGCCTGGACGACAGAGTAAGACCCTGTCTCAACCAGAAAAAAAAAAAAAGAGCTCCAAATTTGTAGATTTTTTAAGATGAAGGATTTTATTTCAGTAAACCCTACACAAAAATAAAATTAATTAAAGAAATGAGAGAACCACATTTTTTTTTTTTTTTTTGGAGACAGAGTTGCACTCTTGTTGCCCAAGCTACAGTGCAATGGCTCGATCTCGGGTCACTGCAACCTCTGCCTCCTGGGTTCAAGCGATCCTCCCTGCCTCAGCCTCCCGAATAACTGGGATTGCAGGCACGCACCATGATGTCCAGCTAATTTTCTGTATTTTTAGTAGAAACGGGGTTTCACCATGTTAGCTGGGCTGGTCTCAAATTCCTGACTTCAGGTGGTCCGCCCGCCTTGGCCTCCCAAAGTGGTGGGATTAAAGGCATAAGCCACTGTGCCCGGCCCAAGAACACTGTTAAACACTTCTGAGAAACACAAATTGTTAGACTTTCCTGAACCCCTTACTATACTATTTCACTCAATTATTTTACTTGAAAAAAAACTTCAAATAATAAGTGATAAGATTTTAAATTATGACAGCTATTCAAACCATACTTAATCATCTAAGCATTAAAATTCACTTGGCTCCTTCAGGTCAGAAGCAGCTACACAGAGTGAAGGACCAGCAAAAGGAGAGGATATGGTACAAGGAGCAACGCCCCGGCCTGGCTACCAGGACTCCTGGATTCTAAACTAAGACTAAACCAATTCACAGAGTGACCTGAGAAAAGTCACTTCCTTTCTCTAGCCCTAACTGATGAAACGGGGGATGAGATTACTTAAATTCTAAGGTCCCTCTGAGGTAAAATATTCTTAGTCTAATGAAGAAAGAAAATCGAGGGAGGAGGGCAGTGCACATGTGTGCATATGTGCATGTGCATGCATGTGTATCCCTGCCAGCCCTAGGATTCTACAAGTGCTGAAATGAAAAATAAAGGTAAGACATCCTTGCAGAGTTAAGAACAGGTTAATGTGTGCAGTTTCTCCTCTGCCTCTGCTCTTTCCACCCCTCTCCTCCCTTCTTCTGTCTGTTCTCCCCTTCTAACCCCTTCCTCAGTTTCTCTCTTGCCTCGAGCTTCTCTCCTGAACTCCAAATCTGCCTTGATTACTACGTCCAGTCCTTAATGTCTACAAGCTATCACCACTTTACTTTTGCCATCTCTAGCCTGTTCCCTACTTCCAACACACAATTCATTGTCCTCAAACCACTACAGATTGAGTACCCCTTATACGAAATGCTTGGGACCAGAAGTATTTTGGATTTCAGATTTTGGAATATTTGCATATACCTAATGAGGTATCCTGGGGCCCAAGTCTAAACACAAAATTAATTTATGTTTCATATATACCGTATACACACAGTTTAAAGGTAATTTTATTTTTCCCTACAGGATACTAAATTCTGTTGTGCACCTGCTTTTTGACCGCAACCTGCCACACGAGGTCAGGTATGGATTTTCCACTTATGACATCATGTCAACACTCAAAAAGTTTTAGATTTGGAAGCATTTTGAATTTAGGGTTTTTGGATTAGGGATGCTCAACCTGTACTTAGAGGACAAAGGGAATGTAAGTACTACTATGATAAACGGATCACTGAAACTGGTTCTTGGCTTCTACGGACTTATATAAATAATAAATCTAATGCCTTCTGTCCATAGAAATCTCAACCAACAAAAAAGCAAACCACTTACTGGACACCCATCATATATCACATATTTTACATAGTTTATCTTTTTTTAAACCTTACAGTGATCCTGCTTAGTAGGGAAATTATCACCCACATTTTACAAAATGAGGCCTAGAAAATTGTAAACTGAAAGTGATAGAGATGTCTGACTCTGACACCCATACTTTCCACTATCCAATTTATGATGGTCAATAGATTGTTCTGTCAAATTGGCCACCAAGGCAAGAAACTCCAGAGGTCCAAGGACAACTTTATTTCTAATGGCCCAGAATTGAAACCTGGATGCTACACACGTTAGTAAATCAAAAGTATAGCTGACATCAGGGAGACAGCAGGCTGGCAAAGGGGACTCTATCCAGATTATCTGAACTTTCAAACACCTTTTAAAGACTGCATAGCAAAGGGTTTTGTTTGTTTTAAACTCTGCTTCAGTTACCAAGATTTTGGAGAAAACTGTAGGTCTCCCTTCAAAAAAAAGTAGTTTTTTTTTTTTTTT
>NW_016820246.1:219840-228996 GCF_001698545.2 Rhinopithecus bieti | reverse complement strand
TCAAAAAAAAGTAGTTTTTTTTTTTTTTTTAACCATTCAAAAAAACGTAGATTTAGAAATAAAAAGTTCAGGACTAAATAGGTACATGTCTTGATAAAGAAGTGCTGACAATATTATTTCTCCCCAAAAAATTCGTAGGGCCATTCTTATTTGTCAGATTTTGAAAGTAAAATAAGAGAATTCAGTTTCCAGTTACGGTGCCCGACAGCAATTCTTCCACTGAACACAGCCAAAAATTCTGGACAAAATATTTTCACAATTTTCTTAAAAGCAGCACAAAAATAGCAAGGAATTATCTGCCCAAAATAAAAGGGAAAATGGGAACCCAGTGAGGTAAGGGAACAAAAAGCCATTTTTGCCCTTAGGATATTGGATAATCAGAACAAACAGCCAGGACCCAAGGAGCAAAAATCAAACAGCCCAATCCTCCAGAGTGTACAGTCTAATAGGTGATATACCTCACATTTAGCTAGGACCCTAAAGGGCTTATGTCTTCAAAGCAAAGATGAAACAGAAGTATATTGGCCCTCAAATGTATTCACAACCAAAACTCACATCACCTAGGTGGCCCAAACATCTAAAGTAATGCATTTACTTTAAAGTGATTCTGGGCCAGGCGCAGTGGCTCACGTCTGTAATCCCAGCATTTTGGGAGGCCTAGGCGGGCAGATCACTTGAGGCCTGGCAAGACCAGCCTGGCAAACATGGCAAAACCTCGTCTCTACTAAATATACAAAAATTAGACAGGTGTGGTGGTGCACACCTATAATTCCAGCCACTCTGGAGGCTGAGGCATGAGAATCGCTTGAACCTGGAAGGCAGAGGTTGCAGTGAGCCAAGATCAAACCACTGCACTCCAGCCTGGGTGGCAGTAAGACTGTCTCAAAAAAACAAGAAAAATAAAGTGGTTCTAGACTGGTAATAACTCTAGACATCTACCAGAAGCAAATGCAAAAAAAAAAAAAAAACCTTTCTGAAGAAGATACCTTTATTTGAGAGCTCAGATTAGTCTTACAGTTTTCTTTTCTTCTTTTGAGATGAAGTCTCTGTCACCCAGGCCAGATTGCAGGGGTGCAATCTCGGCTCACTGCAACCTCTGCCTCCTGGGTTCAGGTAATTCTCCTGCCTCAGCCTCCTGAGTAGCTGGGATTACTGGTACCCACCACCACCTCCAGCTAATTTTTATATTTTTAGTAGAGACAGGGTTTCACCACATTGGCCAAGCTGGTCTCGAACTCCGGACCTCAGGTGATCCGCCTGCCTCAGCCTCCCAAAGTGCTGGTATTACAGGCATGACCCACTGTGCCTGTCCAGTCTCACAGTTTTTCAAGGACAGTAGACAGCACACGAAGATAAACTAAGGATACAAGGGAACAAGTCATCATGAGCAAGAACCAGCAGAAACAACAGACCACACAAAGGCACCTCTAAGACCTCAGATAAAAGAAGTGCAGAGACACTAAAAAATAACTACTTACTACATTTAAAGAATTAAAGATGACACTGAAAACATCTGCAGAGAACAGAACAATATTTTTTTAAGAAATGACTGAGCAGATTTGAAAAGAAACCAAAATGAACTTCAACAATAACCAAAACTAAAAATTCAGTGGATGGTTTTAAGAAATTAGACTCAACTGAAGAGAAAACTAATGGACTGGAAGATAAGTCATTTACAGACTGGAAAATAAGTCAGAATAAATTATCAAGAATAAAGCATGGAAAGATAAAAAGTCGGAAAATACAGCACAGATAATGGAGAAGCCATAAGATCATGTAATCAAAAACCCAAAAGGAGAAGAAAGGAAAATGCAATCAAGGACAAACCTAACAAGACAGCAAGTGAGAAATGTGCAGAACTAATGAGAAGTCAATCCACAAATTCAAGGAGTCTAATGAAGTCCAAACAAAATAAAAAGAAATCTAGGCTGGGTGTGGTGGCTCACGCCTGTAATCCCAACACTTGGGAGGCTGAGGCGGGCAGATCACGAGGTCAGGAGTCCGAGACCATCCTGGCTGACACAGTGAAACCCCATCTCTACTAAAAATACAAAAAATTAGCTGGGCGTGGTGGTGCACACCTGTAATCCCAGCTACTCAGAAGGCTGAGGCAGGAGAATCGCTTGAATCTGGGAGGTGGTGGTTGCAGTGAGCCGAGATCGTGCCACTGCACTACAGCCTGGGCAACACAGCTAGATTCCACCTTAAAAAAAAGAAATCTATACTGTGACACATCATAATGAAACTACAGAACACCAAAGACAGAGAAAATCTCAAATGTAACCAATAAAATAAGCTGGAAAGCAGTAAAACACAGTAACATCTTTAGGTCTGTTATTAAAATAAATAAATAAATAATCATCAGTGTGGCTCTGCTTACCTCAGAAGGTTGTACAGATTAAATGATACAGTGTATCTAAAAGGGCTTTAAAGAAAACTGTAAAGAGTGCTGGCTGTGGCAGTACATATACTCAAATTGGAACAATACAGATGATTAGCCTGGCCCCTAGACAAAAAATATGAAAAAATAAAACTAAAGGTATCTGGAGATGTAAGTGACAACTTGTACAAAACCTATTTCATTCTTGGTCATTCAGCCTCTCTCTGAACCTCACTTTACCTAATTGACCTGATTATTTCCAAAGTTCATTCCAGCTCAAAGATTACTCTGTCAGTACATCTCAGTCAGAAGGAGGTGATTCAAATTATAATATTCTACTGCCTAAAAATAAAATGCTAGCTATCATCAGAAAGAACAATGGAAAAAGAAATTATATCCCAAATTCTATAAAAAGCCAACCATATATGGAATACTAATAGAAGTGTTGAAATCACCAAACGTTTATAGATATGTAAAAACAGAAAAAACAACTAAAGCAGTGGTTCTCAACCCTTGCTGCATACTGGGGAACTCAAAAAATACTAATGCTAGGGGTCCTCATTCCTAAGATTTTGATTTAATTGATCTGGGGTACAATCCAGGGCATTGGTATTTTTAAGTGTTCCCTCTGATTATTCTAATATTATATCTAAGGTTGAGAAACACTGAACTGAAGAGACATATAATAGGATATGTTTTAAAAGATTAAAGCCTCTATAACCTTTCTAAAATATAAAGATTATGAAATTATCAAGAATATGAGTAGAATGAAAAACGAACCCGCTGACAAAATTATACCATACCACAATGGGGTTCGCCTCCTCCAAATGTAAAGGAAGTGGTTTAAAGAGCCAAATAAAGTGTAGGATTCATTTTATAATGTGGTTAGTAAATTTACACAATTTGTTACCCATGATGTAATGCAAAGTTAAGATAAACACATTCAGAAAAGTTTATATGAATTCCAAGGTAACAGATACCTACTAGGTTATTAAGGAAAGCAAATACTCTTGAAGTATATCCTCAATGTTCTGAGGCTGACACTGAAGGCAAGCATTCACTCCCATTAAATATCTTTTAGTCCTAGAACATTATACTGCATGGCCTCAGGATGGCACTTGTATGCTCAAGCCTCAGAAAAATTCATGACTGAAGATTATGCTTTTCTCTGGGGATGAGGAGATAACCGAGAGCAAAAGTTTAGCATCATGCATCTGCAACCATTTATTTATTAAGCACTTACTTTATCTTATGTACCATTCCTCTGCTAAGTACTTTAAATTATCTTAATTTAATTCTCACAAGGTAATTTGTTATTCTCATCTTACACATGAGGAAACTAAGGCTCTGAGAGATCAGAATCATGGCAAATATGTATTTTAGGCATAAAATACAATAGTAAGTTTTAAAGCAAGAATTTTAAGCCCAAGTCTCTGCCATACTGCCTTTTGTGATAATTATAAATAATAGTCACAATAGTAAAGACAAACTCATTTTAAGTATGTATGTTTTCCATTAAAAAGCTCAGTAAATCTTCTCAGCTGTCCCATGAGGCTGCTCATTCTCTCTATATACATATATTTTTGTTTGTTTGTTTGTTTGTTTGTTTGATTGATTTGTTTCGAGACAGGGCCTCACTCTGGCACCCAGGCTAGAGGGCAGAGGCGCGATCATAATGCACTGCAGCCTTGATCTCCAGGGCTCAAGCAATACTCGCACCTCAACCTCACAAGTAGCTGGGACCACAGACGCATGCCAATGCACCCACCTAATTTTCTGAATTTTTTGTAGAGATGGGGCTTCACCATATTGCCCAGGCAGCACTTATTTTTTTTTTTTTTTCTGAGACAGGGTCTTCTTCTGTTGCCCAGGCTGGAGTGCAGTGGAGTGATCATGACTCACTGCAGCTTCAACCTCCCAGGCCCAAGCAATCCTCCCACCTCAGACTCCCAAGTAGCTGGGACTACAGGTGAACACCATCACACCCAGTTAATTTTAAAAAATTCTTTTTCTGGAGATGGGGTTTTGCCATGTTGCCCTGGCTGGTCTTGAACCCCTAGGCTCAAGTGATCCTCCTGCCTCAGCCTCCCAAAGTACTGGGATTACAGGTTTTGAGCCACTGCGCCTGGCCCTCTAAATACTGTTGAGTCATCTTTGACTCCCCTTTTTCTCAAAACCCACATTCTATCCTTTAGCACATCTTGTTGGCTCTACCTTCAAAAATGTATTCAGAATCCTATATTTTGAATATGTATCAAAATACATATTCACATATATTATCACTACCACCTTAGTTCATCTTCTGCCTGGATTTATTAAAGTAGCCTCCTAACTAGTCCCCCTGCTGCTTCTACTTATTTTCCCTCCACGTCTATTCTGAATCCTTACAAGGGGTCCCTTTTAAAGATGGTTTCACTCCTTTGCTTAAAACATTCCGATGGCTGCTCATCTTGCTGAGGTATAAAGCCAAAGTCCTTACAATGGGCAAGACCCTGTCTGACACAACTTCTTCCATTACTACCTGTCTGACATGACTTCTTCCATTCTCTTCCTCTACTCTAGCCACTTTTACCTCCTTGATACTCCTTAAATATTCCAAGCATGCTCCCTTCCCCCAGCTGTTCCTTCTATCTAGAAAGCTCTCTCCTCACCTTAGATATCACCTTTAAAGGTCTTAGCTTGAATGACATCTTATCAGTGAATCCTTTCTTCCCCATTCCACCCTCTGAAACCCTCATATTTTCCTTCCCAACATTCTATGTATTTATTTATCATTGTCTGTCTGCCTCAACAATTTAAGCCTCATAAGGGCAAGATCTGTATTTTTGTTATTGTATCTCCAGTGTCTAGAACAAGGCCTGGCATGAAGTAGACGCTTGAAAAATATGTGGGGAGTGAAAATGCAAATTATTAATGCCAAAACCCAGAAAATACAAATTATTAATGCCAAAACTCCAGCATACAGCCTCCACACTACATGCCCTAAGCTACTCAATCTTGCCACCTTTTCCATACAACTCTAACACTTCCAGGTAAATATCAGGGCCTCTCCTATACCACACACCACACACATATCAAAATCTGGAGCCAACATTGTTTATTTTTTATTTACATGCCTGCTTTCTCATAAGTCAGAGATCTTCAAATACTGAGCCTTAGGTTCTCATGACCTCATAAAGTTCTTTCCTCTTGCTACTATTCACCCCATTCACTGCTAGCTTTTCTCTCCTTTGCCTATTTTTTTTTTCTTTTTTTTTTTTTTTGAGATGGACTCTTACTCTGTCACCAGGCTGCAGTGCAGTGGCACAATCTCGGCTCACTGCAACCTCCACCTCCCAGGTTCAAGTGATTCTCCTGCCTCAGCCTCCAGCACACACCACCACACTCAGCTAATTTTTGTATTTTTAGTAGAGACAAGGTTTTACCATGTTGGCCAGGATGGTCTCGATCTCTTGACCTCGTGATTCGCCTGCCTTGGCCTCCCAAAGTGCTGGGATTACAGGTGTGAGCCACCACGCCCGGCCTCTCCTTCACTATTCTAAAGAAATTAGCCTTCTCCCCAAATGATAAACACTCTGATTCTTCTACAAGTTATATCATACTAATAACTAGACTGCATGTTTCTTTGAGGTCATCTAGCACAACACCTCACATACAGAAATTTTTCTCAAATATTATTAGTATTCCTTCTCCAATTCCTTTCACAAATGTAAAGCTCACTAATAATCTTAATCATTCTTTTTTCCCCCCCATGAACTGATGCCTAATCTCAACTGGATGTGAGGAGGGGAGCATTACCAAAAATAAAAGAATTTATCAACTAAGATGGGCAAGAGTGAAATAAATGACAAATAAATAGGTTTTTTGCTAAAACGTGGCTGTTTCCTTACTCCTAAGATCTGAAGGAGGGAGGAAGCGGTAAAGACAGGCCAGGTAGATGAGAGCTGGGATTGCCTTTCACAACTCTTCCCTGGCAACCTGAAAGAGCAGGACTGACAGGTTCTTGAAGGGGCAAATTTGACTTAATCGTAAAGGTATTTGTGTTGACTCGGGTGTTAATGGCTTAGGAAGAGATTTAAAAATTAAAAGGAAGACACCAACCGATTCGTATTTCATCACAATGCATTCACCTATTTTACTTCCTATTGTGTCTCTAAGAAAATTCCAGTAGCAAAAGAAAAATGAAGAAGATTCAAAGTAATGACGGTAAAGAAATAATTTTTTTTCCAATTACACTAATAAGGGGGGACAAAGACCAGAGATTACTGCAAACTCTTACCCTCAAAATACATCATACTCATTCTGTTAGGAAAATGATACATTTTTAAAGTTTCTCTGTGGAAGATTAATTTGAGCACAAAACAAAAGATACTCTTAAAAAAAGTAGTGTCCTTGGAGGGCACAGTGGCTCACGCCTGTAATACCAGCACTTTGGGAGGCTGAGGCAGGCAGATCACTTAGGTCAGTAGTTCAAGACCAACCTGGCCAACATTGTGAAACTCCGTCTCTATAAAATAAACACAAAAATTAGCCAGGCATGGTGGCACATGCCTGTGATCCCAGCTACTTGGGAGGCTGAGACAGAAGAATTGCTTAAACCTGGGAGGCGGAGGTTGCAGTGAGCCAAGACTGTGCCACTGAACACCAGCCTGGGCAACAGAGCGAGACCCTGTCTCCAATAAAAGGAAAAAAACAAAAAACAGGAGTCTCTTTAATATGATAAGCACCCATGGGAAAGCTATCTTAAATTCATAAACATTTGCCACAAACAATTGTTTGTGGATGTGTGCATAAAAATTGAAGATCAACTACAGCTGCCGGTAAACTGAAAAGTGAGTGGGGGGGGGAGGATGGGTTGGAATTCTCCAACTTCTACAGGTAGAAAAGTAAGCATTGTTTTCTGGTGTGGTTTTTTTTCTTTTTTTTTTTTTACCAAATTAGTGTGACTTATCTTCCACTCCCAAAACTGGAAAAGAAATTAAATTTTAAGTAGCTAATACAAAAATCATTCCCCACAAGCGCACAACATTAAACTTTGCCTTTAACATTTCCTTGAAGCCTGAAATCCACACCTTTCTAGAAGGTACTGCTAATAAAGATCAATCTGTAAGTATTCCAATTTGTTGGAAACTACATAGACAAGGTCAAAGAAGACTTGCAAATATCAGATAGACTAGATCGACTAAATACTACAGCAACGTAACAGTAGGGATAAAAAAGTTGCCAAATAATATAAACATATAACTACAGACTTACAAAGAATCACAGGAACTACCGGCCACTCCCTTTCATTCAACTGCTCATTTGTCATCTCTCAGAGGCCTACCCTGACCACCCCATCTAAAATAGCTGCCCCTATCACACTCTATTCCTGAACTCTGACTTATTTCTTCCTTACAGCAGTTGCCACTATAAGCCATTATATTCTATAGGCGCATTTGCTCGACTGTTTGCCTCTCCACTAAAACATAAACTCCATGAGGGCAGAAGCTTAGTCGGTTTTTTAAAATCACAGGGCCTAGACACAGAGCTGGCACTCAATACACAGGTGCTGAATAAATAAATGATAAAACTGAAACCCAGAGAGGTTAAAGGATTTCCTCAAGGTCACAGAGCTAGCAACAAACACAGCCCTTACTATAACCTTGTCTACTATAGACCTGTGTTCGCTCTTTCCATAGCCACTTCCACTACACCACAGAGCCTGTTCCAGCACATGATTCTATTTAACAGATTTCTCCTCTTTTTTTTAAGTGCCAAAGAAAATACATGTTACCAAAAAAAGTGACACACTGGGTAGCATTTTAAACTCAAGTGTTTCGCCAACTAAAACTATAGTCAAATTTCATAAGTATACAGGCTTAGCCCGTATAACAGAAAGGCACAACTATTCATAGTTCTTTAAGTTCCTTTTGAAATTGGTGCGTATGCCCTGGAAGTTTTAAGAAGAACCACTGAAAACCTATTCACCAATTCTGAATGGCCTGTAAAGTATCAGCCTCATTTTCATTCTTTTCAGAGCCCACAATATCTCCTCCCTGGATATACTTTATCTTGCAGATTATGCAAGGCAATGTAACTAACTTCAAAGCCCCTTTAGTTCCTTTTAAAGTACAAGAAAATCTCCCAAAACACTGAACATAAAATTAACCCGTGGGAAGTTTCAGATTCTGAGAACAGGAACCATCTCTTAACCATTCTCTCTGACTGCAATCATGCAGGTCCTTCGTTCAAAATGCATTAATTGGAAATACCTAAAAGAAATGTGGGAAGGGGCCGGGAAGAAAGTGGGGAAGAGACATTTACATATATAAAAAAGGGAGCTGATATATGAATAACACTTTTGCCCAACGTCAACTTCTCGTCTCGAGTCAAGGCCTCACTGACACAACTTCTGTTGTCTTCTCGATCACTTTCCTTGAAGAAGAGAGGGGCCAAAGCCGGCACGTTCTGCGGAGACTGTCTCTAGACCTAGGATGGGGCACACCAGGACAGCGGACGATCTGCTCCGCGTCTCTCAAAACTACTGCCAGCCCAATTAGTAAACCGAGAGGGCAGCCCCGAGATGCAGGATGGCCAGAGAGTTGAAATGAGCCTGGGAGTTAAAGAGTGGGATGGTGCGGACGAACAGGCGTGGGGAGGGTAAACAACGCACCAGGAGCGAGAGTGAGAACAGGGTCGAGATGGGGTCAGTGAAAAGCAAAAGGCGAAGAGAAGGAGACTGGGCTCCGGGTGGGATGGGCGGCAGCAAAGGGGGAGGGGACGCGAATAGGCTG